>NC_047528.1:51449123-51565362 GCF_012275295.1 Melopsittacus undulatus
GATCAGTGCCTTTTTCATGCACCTTAAAGTGGATGAAAGTCACTGAAACTATGTAATGTTGGTCCTTCAGTGAGTCCATTGTTAAAATGTTCCCCAAAGTAATCTGTGCACACTATAACTAATGGAGGAAGAAACCATGAAGTTGTGAATAGATGTAACCTGCATACTGTCTCTTACTGTAAATGTTGATTTTCATTTTTGGTATATGAATGCTTAAGCATTTATGAACAAATGGCCATACTTTGAAATTTTGTCTGCTTTACACAATATAGTTTTCTTATGTCTGCTTGTTCTGTGATTTGCTTTTTAAGATCTTACTATATGGGTATTTCTTCATCTCACGGAATGATCTTGGGTTCTGGGCAGCCTGATCCAGTGAAAGATGTCCATGGCCATGGCAGGGGTATTGGACTAGATTATCTTCAAAGGTCCGTTCCAGCCCTAACCATTCTGTGATTCTGTGGTCTAGGCTGGAGTATTCTCTCTGTAGGTCATCTGTCTAAGAGGTCCCAGAGAAAGCTTCATGTAACAATTTTAGGATTTTATTGTAATTCTGAAGAGTAATCAGTTTATATCGGTTGCTTTGGGTTCTTCTTCTGATGCCTGCATCTACCTCTGAAGCCCTTTGGTGGTGCAATTAATCATAACATTCACTTATTTGCAAAAATTAAATCTTTAAGGATTTTTGATATCTAGATATCTGTGGTACATGTGCTTATTTCTGTGAAGGTCCTGGCCTATGTGCTTCCGTGACTAGTACTGTATCTTGAAGTAGTTTGCAAAATGTGGTAAAAATTACCTCCTAACTCTTAAGAACCCATCCCCCAAACAAATGACCCTAAACTCCTCTTTACCTAATTGATGACAAATAAACTCCCCCCCCCCCCCCCCCCCAGTTAATGCCCCCAAATAATAAAGTATTTCTGCATGTTAATTTCAGCATTACCCTCTTAAGCTGGAGTGAGCAGTGGAAGAAGTACATTTTAGAAAATCAAAGATTTCTTTGAATCATTAATAAGGATTCCTCATGTAAGAAAGTTACCATCGTGAATAGCAGAACAGTAAAGCTTGGTTTTTGTGATAGAATGTATTAATATCTGCTCTGAATCTGCCATGGATAACTTCTGGAAAAAAATAGGTGCCATTAAAAAACGTTTAGTTGGAAGATTATTGAAATGTAGCAGGCTTTTATTTGAAGGATATCATAAATGAATTTTATGTATAAGCATATGGAGACTAAGATTAATCAAAGCCCTTCATGCCCACAGCAGTTTATTGTGTAGTTGACATCTCTCAAACTACTGCCTAGTTAATACTTTAGTTCTACAAGATCCTTGCAATATTAAGGATGCTGTTAGAGGAGTCACTGAGAAGATCTCATTGTTTGATCTCTTCTGTAATAAAATACCCATCACAGGAGACTCTTTTCTACTTTTATCCAGCAGTGTTTTCGTATATTGGGATACTGGATCAAATAAAACTATTGGAATGGTATAGTTTTATTGTGTTTACTTCTAGCTGTAAGAGATTTTGGTAGACCAGTTCCCCAGTGCACCAAATGTCAGTGTAACTGTACCTGTTAATTCCCTTCTCATTTGTGGTAGCCTCTAATGGTGATAGAGTGTGCAGGAAAAACGTGAAGGGTATCCTTAGCAGATGTTCAAGGCACTGGTGATGTGAGAAGGGAAAGGCAACACTTTGTTCTGTTGTTCCAACTTAGTCATATAGCTGGGAGGGAACAACTTGCTTCATGGCAGTATGAAGAGTTTGAATAACTAGTGTCTGGTTGCAGGACTAAAATAACTGTTCAATTACTATGCAATTATAGTTAATTTTGATGACAGTAGGAGGAAAAGGTTATTCCATTGAGGCAGAACTCTCGTACAAACTTATTTGTGCTTGCAAGTGTTTCATTTGCTTTCCCAGCTCAGTGCTGCTTTTGCCTTTCCTGAGACCTAGGTATGGTAATCTCTATGCTTCCCTAAAAACTTAAACTGTGTTCTCCTCCCTAACCCCTGCTGAGCTAATGCAGACACTATCTTCTCTTATCTATTTCTCTTACAGAAATGCTTGTAGTCCCACATCTGGATCATCCTTGTGTGAATGAAATATACTGTCAGTGCAGAAAAAAAATAAGATTGTTTCCTTGCACACATGCAAATCTCAGAATGACAGGTGATACAAAAAGAAAGGAGCATTTAGGGACTGTGGTGGTAGGACAAAGGGGCAAACGGGTTCAAGCTTAAACAGGGGGAGCTATAGGTTAAATATAAGGAGGGTGGTGAGGCACTGGCCCAGGTTGCCTAAGGAACTTGTGGATGCTCCATCCCTGTCAGTGTTCAAGGCCAGGTTGGATGGGGCTTTGAGCAACCTAGTTAGTGGAAGGTGTCTCTGCCCATGGCAGTGGGGCTGAAACTAGAAGATCTTAAAGTCCTTTCTAACCCGGACCATTCTATGATTCTGTAAGCAGTGTTGGTCATACAGCTTCTATACAAACCAGGCCTGGCCTGGTAGGGCTTACTTGGTCCAAAATGGTGCATATGAATCCAGGTGTGTAAACGCTAGCATGTATTTTCTGTGCTCTTCAGTGAGCAGCATCACTGACATTTATTTTCTCCATGATGGTTTTCTGTGCCTAGTATGCAAAATCCACTAAGCCTGATTTATGTAGGCTTTATATTACACATGGATTTGCTTTATCTAGGTTCTGTCTCCTCTTCCCAGTGTGGGAAGCTGGCTGGCTGTGCATGTGGCTTCTAAACAGCTAGATGCCTTCACTTCCAATATAACTTTAGCTGTTCACAGCTGCTTCTGAAAATGTGGCCTTGCAAAGGAAAGGTCCTTTATTTTTAAAATTCAGGAAGCTGATGAGGGGTTGTTTTAAGACTAGGTACATGGTACAAGATGTCTTCCTGCTTTATCTTTCAAAAGTGATTGTGCTGTGGTGAAGCACATTATTGTACCTTTGCTCTCTCAGAGGAGATCTTGTAGGTGTTCACATAGACGGTAGTCCTGTTAGCTGCTTTAAAATGGGTGTGAAACTACAGCAGAAGACTTCAAGCAAGGATAAGCAAAAAAAAAGTGCTGTGCTCTTCTCCCTCATCTCAGTTGCTGTGCCAGTGCTTGTTTTTCTTTCCCCTGCCTCCTCCAACTTCCCAAAGCTTCTGTAGCTGTGAATTGAATTGGTTCAGAGCTCTATTCCAATTAGAATTAGCTATATTTATGTTCCTGCAGCTGTGTATAAGAGAAGGAAGACAGCGTGAGGATAACAACTGGGGCTAGGAGGGCTGAGACTTGCTGCTTCTGCCAGCTTGATTAGCGCCTTTGGATACAATCAATCAGTTGAGCTTAGTAGCTGTAGAAATATCCTATGCAGTTGCAGCTTTAGATCACACTCAGATCAAATTTGATACGAAATTGTTCTCTGTCACGTTTTGCCATCCCAATCTGCAGTTAGGATTCAGCAGCTTTCACAGGTGATATTTTCAAGCAGGGAAGAAACATGCATATGGAAATATCAGGCATACAGTCCTAAGGCGTCAAAAAGCATTAGGGAAATCTTCCATCCCTGAAAATTCCTGACTAATCTTCCTTCACCATGAAGGAATAGACTGAAAATACCAAGGGAAAAAAAGGCTCTGCTATGTTACCCCAAGGCATATAAAGGCTGGGGTGTTTTTGGAGCATTCTGTTTAGTGGGTGGCATTGTAAATCAACTTTGGTGCTGAAAAAAATACCAGATTTACTGGATACCAAAAGATATTTGCTGTCCCTTCTCTACTGTGTCTGTCCTGTCCCCCCACTCTCTCCCACATTTTTTTATGCCTCTGTCTTGCTATTCTTTTTGTCTTATTTTTTTTGTGGTTTTGTGTGTCATGTTACTACCTCACCTTTATTTCCTATTTTAGCCCTGTTTTTCTTCCTTGCTTCTTCTGTGTCCATGTACCCAGAATCCACCCAGGCAACAATCCCACCACCAAGTCACAGGGTTTAAGAAGCCTACCAGACTCAAGACTAGATGCAGTTGGTATTTGAAGTAGAAAACCATGCCATCAAGTGGCAAGGCTTGAGTGAGAAACCAAGAACTCCCAAACCTGCTTCTTGCAGCTGTCGGGAAAGGGACAGTCCTGTGCACTTTCAGCCTCTCTTAGCCTCTGACTAATATGTGTCTGATTAAATACAGGCCGATTTCTGCTTTTAAGCAAGTGGTGCTTTCTTCTTTTGGTTCTCCATACAGCGTTGAGCTCATATTCTTGTTCTTCTCATCCCTTTTTTTGCTCCTGCCTGGGCAATTATTAGCAAGTATATTTTGTGTCTTCCACCTCTTGATCAGCTCTTCTAGGTAACTTGTGATTTTCTGTGTTTTTGTTACTGCCTGCAGAGCTTTGATGATGGAAGATGCTTCTACATTTTTTGCACAGATGTTCTGTTGTTGCTATGTACATTAAGTATATTTTCCATCCCTGGCAGTGTTCAAGGCCAGGCTGGATAAGGCTTTGAGCAGCCTGGTCTAGTAGAGGTGTCTCTGTCCATGGCAGGGGGGTTGGAACTTTATGATCTTAAGGTTCTTTCCAGCCCAAAGCAGTCTATGATTCTATTATTTCAAGATTGCTTTCTCAGTGAAAAGATTCCCAGGATCAATATGAAGCAATCAGGTGTGCTGAGCCATGGGCATGGGACTCAAGGGTGGGCTCAGCGGCATGCAGCACCACTTCAGCCCCATGGGTGCTAGTGAAGTGAATGGCAAACCTTTCAGGTGGGCTTTTAGGGAAGGTGGTTGAGGTTGGAGGGTGTTGGGGAGGCCTGTGCCCTGGAGCTACCAGTGGTTCCAGCAGGGATTTGAGTGCAGCTGGGGAGGTCGGCTGTGGGGTAGTTGTAGCTCTTGGGTGGTCAGGGAGGTCTCAAGAGTGATGAGGTAGGGGTGCAAGGTTTAAGGAGCCCTTGGTGATGAGGTAGGGGTGCAAGGGTTAAGGAGCCTTTGGGGCAGCAGCACGGTGCTGGATCAGCCTCAGCCCTGGTGCTGCCTACTGGTGTGATAACCTTGTGCAGGACTAGCTGCGGTGTGAGGAATGCCTGCCCATGGGCAAAGAGTGGGGTTGCAGCATGGGCCTCAGGAACCTGCTCAGCAGCTAGCGAGGCATGTGAGGTGTTGTGGCTGGGGACTAGGAAATTTAAGTTTGTTGGGTTTTTTTCAACCACATGGATGGTCAAAGTACTGGGTAGGGATGTCATGCATAGTGGTGGAGGCTGTGCTTGTTCACGAGTGGAGTGCCATCAGATCAGACCGCTTCTGGGCAGGTTTTTGGATTTAGGTGACCTGCAGAGGACCTGTCGAACCAAAATTATTTTGTAATTTGTTGATGTATGAAGCAGATGTGCTGGATAGCTTGTATTTTTTTTTTCTTTTATTTTTCTAATTTAAGGGCTTTCTGAGGTCACATTCACAGCTTCGTTTATAGACACCTGCAAATTGTCATTGTTGGCAAAGTGCACACTAGCACAGAAAAGAACTTACAGAACAATAAGATTTGCCATGCTGGGTGAAATCCTCTGGTCTGGCTAGATGACAGCTAACTAACTGTATTCACTGCCAGACCTCTAAAAGAAAAACCCCAAAACAACCCAACAGTAAAAAGAGGAAAGAACCCAACCCATCCCCAAGGACTCTGTAGGATCAGTAAGGAATATGATTATGCTCTCCCTCAATTCTGTTTTGCCAGAAGCAGTTGGGCACCTGTATTTCATTAACTGTAAGTCCATTAATGGCAGTCTGTTCTGAGTTTTGACATTGACTAATTTTGGCAATTCTTGCTGAACTCTTATGGGTTTCTACTGTTTGTGACTTATTTTGTTAGCTTTTTATTGGCGTCTTTTACCGACTGTCCTCTTCTGCATGGGGAACAGATGTCTATCTATTAATAGTTCACATACATACCACAGAGGCATACAACTTTTGAATAAGGTAAGAGATTGTTCTTGTTTGCTCTTATTCCTCTCTTATGGAAACCATTCTAATTCTTTTCTGCCTCTCTGTATTAGATCTGTTGTGTGGCATTTCTTTGAGTTCACTCTGATGTCAGAAATTTTAGAGATCTACTGTGTGTGGTAGTATAAAGGAGGCCACACCGATGAACTACGTAATGGTGTATGTGCATCCCCTGTTGTTCCCCAGTCCTTTATTTTTGTTTGCTTAGATCAGGTTTTAAACTGCAACTGCACTTTCAGTTCCATTGAGCCATTCATATGGCGACTGAAGTCCCTTTTCTTGCTCGATAACTGTGACTTTATAATCTTGAATAGGCTATGAAAAGCTTAAGTTTTCACTCCAAGGAGCCTTCAGTGCTGTCAGAAAGAATTAGGGAGTAGGAATGTCTTGCCCATTTCAATGTCATTTGTCTTGATAGTTGCTTTTTGGAGATAGTTAAGATGAGTACGAATTCTGGTATAGTGTGCATATACTTATATTTTCATAATTCATTTCTAGACAGTGACTGTCCTAAATACATTGCTATGAGTTTATTGTTGACTTCCATTGTATGCCCTGTGTAAAGGATAAGTAATCCAAATTCAAGAAAGAGGAAGCATGAAATTTGTAACAAAACAGAGATCCGTATCTGATAATGAAAAAATTATGTCATAAACCCTAAAAATCCTGAAGTTGTTTGAGTTTTAATTCATTAAAGTTGTTACTTAGAATCTAGACTTTCTCTCCCTCCCACATGTATTCCTTGTTCCTTTTCAGATATGCAAATCACTGTAGGGGGTGGTAGGGAGGATCCTAAGCGACAGGAACATAAGTTTGCACATCCATATGTGGTAATAAGAAACCACAGACTTATTTTATCAAAGTGATTCTGAACATACTTTATATTGAGTAGTCTTGAACATTCATCTCTTGAGTTTTGTCTAGGGATTTTGCTTGTCTTAAGTAGGATTTTGAATACCAGAAATAGAATACAGTATTTCTTTTAAAAAAGAGCAAAAATAATGAATCCAGTCCAATATCGGCCGTGATGGGAAGAGCCATGATATGATAATTCTAGTGCCTTATTTTAGATGTCTGGTTCCACTTTTTCCCCCCACTTATTTATCTAAAGATGTTTGGAAATGTCATTCCTCAAAATCCATATCCTGGAAGAGTAAGGCAAAGTATTTGTCAGGGGTTGAGTAAAGATGATTTACAGACAGCTGACAAGAACCAGCCAGGAAGGGACATGATATTGCTGCTTCCTTGATCCAAAGGGCTTCTAGTTGATGCAAGTAAAATGATGTTCAGATGTTCTTTCTGATGTTTGAAAATGTCTGCACATGGTTTGTTTTTTTTCTGGAAGTCTGTTTTTATGTTAAATGCATTTCTTAGTATTTGGAGACACTCTATTCTGAAAGTCTGATTTATTCAATTGTATGCCCTTTAGATCCTGGGTTGTACGTGTACCTTAAAGTGCTTTTCAACAGATGAGGCTTTAATTGTGTTTCAGAGATAGCAATTAAAGTAACTAATCTTGTCTTTACATCCGTATTGGAACCTAATATGGACTGATTAAATTGAGAAGCTGCTTGTTGTGGTTTAAACCAAGTCCCCCAACTCCCGGAGAGTTAGGAAGGAGCATCCAAAGAATGTAGCCCCCACGGATTGAGATAAGAACAGTTTAATAGCTAAGGCATAACACAAAACCCCTACTGCCATTTACTACTACAAATAATAATGATACAGCAAACAGCAAGTGAAAAGAATACAACACCCCACCAGCCACCGACCCATAACTCACTCCACCCTGCCCGGCCAAGCACCATGTGCTCCCTCCTCCATTTTCCTCTCCAGCTCTCTCTCCCGGTTTTCTCTTTCCCAGTATGCTTCCTGGGCATCACGTGCTATGGTATGGAATACCTCATGGGCTAGCCTGGGTCAGGTGTCCTGTCTCTCCTTCCTCCCGGCCTCCCCTCCTCCACCTGGCTGGAAAAAACCTTGAACAAAAACACCCTAAAAACATGCTCAAACCATGACACTGCTGTAAAATAATTTTATCTTATTCACTGTGTTGTTCACTTGGATGTGAAATAACATGCAGTGCTCATCAAAACTAAATGGTGGTGCTAACCTAAATAGAAATAATGTTAGTTGTGGCTGCCCCATACCTGGCAGTGTCCAGGGCTGGTTTGGATGGGCCTTTGAGCAACCTGGTCTAGTGGAAGGTGCCCCTGCCTGTGACAGAGGGGCTACAACTAAATTAGCTTTAAGGTCCCTTCCAACCCAAACCAGTCTATGATTTTATGTTAAGATATAAATGTACACATGCTTTTTATCAGTGAATGAAACCAAGTCAACATTTATTACCTTTACAGAAGAAAATTAACAACTAGAGAAGTGCATTTCTATTCATCTTATTAGGGTCAGTCATGTATCATTCCTCCCACTTAAATCCGTCTTCTCTTTTTTGTCTTATATTAAACTGCATATATTTTTGAAAGGAACATTAAGCTTAAGAAAACGTTCTCTGCTCCTATGTTTTGTACTTAGTAATCCTTTTACTGTCTAAAGTATTTTTTCTTGTATGATACCTACAACACTCTTGCTAATACTACACCAAGAACTGCATTTTTCCTCTATTTGTTTATGAAATTGCTTTTATTTCATCTTTCATAAAGGTCTACTTAAAACTAGCCTATGGAAATTCCAGTGTTTCTCATTAGACATATGCTTTCATACTGCTGTGTATGTGTGGGCTGTGTGTGTACGGGTTGTCATGTCCACCTCAAGATACTAATTCTTCATAGGAAAGTGCATAAAGTTTTCCTGCCTCTTCAGCTCCCAGTGAGATCCTTAATTATGAAGGTGCTAGGCAACGAGTGGAACAAGTTGAACAAAATAAAATGCAAGAAATCCACCTCTTGTGCTGCAGAGGAGGATACTGTGGGCAAAACAGGCTCGGGAATTTGTGGTTCTGTGTGTGTCAAGACACTGGTGTAACTTCACAAGTTTGTTTGAAGTCCTGTACTGCTTTTTATTATCTTGTTTAAGCTTTCTAGGACAGGTTTTAGTTAGGTTAGCTTCTAGTAGAGGTTGAAGAATTTTAAATGTAATTTTAGAGTAGTCAGTTAAAAAGAATATTCTAAATAAATTTTAGATACGGTTTTATTTCCTTTGGCTTTCTGTAGAGTGGGTAGTACAAGCATTTTAATACAACATCAGGGATGTGGATGTAAACTCTAGGAAGATGTATCTAAGACAGGCTTTCTTTATGAAGCAGATTAGCCTGTCATGGAATAGAGATGGTGATGTTCTACTTCACTACTGTTTGTCAAAGTACAAATATGCTGCTATTGCAGGAAGGTGGTAACTGCCTTTAATATGGGTCTGGGCATTAGCTGTACTTGGTGCTTTTGATATTTTCAGCTGAAAGGGAAATGCAAGTGTTTCTGAACAAGCTCTGTGCTCTTCACTTTGTGCAGAGTATGAACACAATACAGTAATGAAAGGTTTCAGTTTAGTGATTTGAATATTGTAGGTAAAGTAATTGTAGGCAGCTAGCATGGGATGAAAGTTGATTGGGAGGTACGTAGACTCATGAAGAGGTATTGTGATTTTTGTGGGGCAACAATGCTGTGTTGAAACAGTTTGTTAATTAGCGTGTGGGTTTGAGGAGGAAAAATCTGCCTGTTTCAGATGGAGAGTTTTTCTTTCATTTGTACTAGTTGCCTAAATGAGAGCTCATTATTCAGGTTTAACAGCTAGTAATTGCATTGACAGCTCTGAGTGTCACTGAATCAGCACTAGAACACTTCAAGTTATTTATACAGCTTTACTGTGTTAGTAACTTTTCCATGAATAACTATGCCATTTAAAACTTAGCCTATTAAGTGTAGAGCATCAGCTTGCAGCTGAAGCACTGGTAAGGGCAGTTATGACAGTCAGGTAGGTAATCAGAAGCTCCAATGAGACTCCATGCAGTTCTGCTACTACAAGTTTGTGGCACTCCAACACAAGCTTGAGCTCACTTCTGAGGTAACAGAGCTTCCTCCCTCAGACACCACAGGACTGCACATTGCTTCTGGAATCAAGAATGATCTGCCAACCTGCTGTAAGGCACTCAGCAACCTAACTCTAAGGCTCCTTCCTGCTCTCAAAATGCATCTTCTTGAAAACATTTCCAGAAGCAGTCTGAAAGGGACAAGCACTTCCCACCTGCAGCAAGTTTCAAAGGAGTTTCAAGAATCATGCCACACAAGTACTCAGACCTTTGGAAACTGTCTTCTCTTTTTTTTATTAAGTTTGGCCTGCTAAAATTAAGTGTGCACTGAAAATAATTCCTGATGTTTCTTATACCAAATTACCCATCCCCTCAGGGGTTTCCTCTTGCAAGACAGCAGAGAGAAATAGTTTATTGTATTTTCTTCAGATCCACGGCAAAGTTCCCTCTGGAGTATAGAAAAATACTCTGTTCTTCATATCTACCTGTCAGAAATCAAGGTGTTCTCCACTAGGTGTTTACCCCACAGAAACAATCTTGACATTAGACCAGACTACTTTCATGTTGTCGACCACGAGCCGGGGATCAGTCACCATGGTTCTAACATCTTTCAGGCTGACACATCAACTAAGACAGTCTAGAAGTAGATGTACCATGGGCGTGACGACAGAAGAAAATGACTTTAGGCAGGTATGGTTCTGTCAGATCCAGATAACTCAATTCTACACACACAAAAATATGAAAAGACTGCACACCACAGAAAAATACATACTTTATACTGTAATGAGAACTGCCACATGAAGAGCAGAGACAGGGAAGAAAGAACAGTAAATCCAGCTGAATGTGACCATAAAATACTCTTCTCTGGTCACAACATAATGGAATATTCCGGTATCATTCTAGGAAACAGGGCAAATTCTATACGTATTTCCTTGATGAAACTATGTAATTAGTAGCATTGTTAGGCTTAAATAAAACTACATCTATAAAATAACCATGAGAACACTATAAAAACGTCCCATAGGCAGGGACACCTCACACTCAACCATGTCACCCAAGGCTCTGTCCAACCTGGCCTTGAACATCTCCATGGGTGGAGCATTCAGAACTTCCCTGGACAACCCATTCCAGTGCCTCACCACCCTTACAGTAAAGAACTTCCTTATACCCAATCTAAACTTAACCTGTTTAAGTTTTAACCCATTACCCCTTGTCCTGTCACCACAGTCGCTAATGAAGGGTCCTCCCCACCATCTTTATATACCCTCTTCAGATACTGGAAGGCTGCTATGAGATCTCCATGCAGCCTTCTCTTCTCCCTGCTGAACACCCCCACTTTCTCAGCCTGTCTTCATACAGGAGGTGCTCCAGTCCCCCGATCATCCTTGTGGCCCTCCTCTGGACTTGTTCTAACAGTTCCATGTCCTTTTTATGTTGAGGACACCAGAACTGCACACAATGCTCCAAGTGAGGTCTCACGAGAGCAGAGTAGAGGGGCAGGATCACCTCCTTTGCCCTGCTGGTCATGCTCCTTTTGATGCAGCCCAGAATACAGTTGACTTTTTGGGCTGCGAGTCTACACTGAAGCTGGCTCATGTTCATTTCTCATTGACCAACACCCCCAAGTCCTTCTCTGCAGGAGTACCATGAATTTCCTTTTTGCCCAACCTGTAGCTGTGCCTGGGATTGCTCCGACCCAGGTGTAGGACCTTGCACTTGTCATGGTTAAACTTCATGAGGTTGGCATCAGCCCACCTCACAGGTGTGTCAAGGTCCCTCTGGATGGCATTCCTTCCCTCTAGCGTATGACCCGAACCACACAGCTTGGTGTCATGGGCAAACTTGGTGAGGGCGCACTCAATCCCACTGTCCATGTCACTGACAAAGATGTTGAACAAGACTGGTCCCTACACCAATCTGTTTAACATAGAGAGAGTTGATGCGTGCACAGTTCTCAGAGTAGTGCCTACTATTTTAATAGTCAGTGAGGCTCTTCAGCCACTTCATCAGCTACTTTTTAGATGAGGTAGATTTGAAGTGGCTGTCCCCTTGTAACTTAGCAGTTCTTTCTAACTTTTCCAGGTGACAAGATATAATCTGCTTTTCATAAACAACAGTTCCCTGCACTCTTTAAATTACTATCTTCCTAAGAGTGTCTGTGGTATGGTAACATGGCCAAGAGATTTGGGGCTTTGGTACTGAATGTGAAGAAGGATGGAATGAAAGCATAGCCAGATGACATAAATACTGCCCAGTGGCCTTCTGGGCAAAAGTAGTGCTTGTGTTTCTCAGATTAGAAGTAGCAGCAATGTACTCAAGTTCTTTCCTTCTCAAGGCCTTTTCTTGGATGCAAAGGCCTCCTCAGGTGTTTTAGGGTTAAAAACAAGGTTCCTGGGAGAAAAAAGGGCTTATACAAATGCAAACATTGCATGCCCTTTTTGGTCTTCTTGGCCGGGTAAGTATGTGAGAGAAGGAGAAGGGAAAGAAAACCAGAGATGGAGAGAGGAATAAAAGGGAAAGGGGTTTATCCAAATACAGAGACTGGCCAGGTATGCATTTGACGCTTTATTTCTGTATAGAAATGGTAAAGAAAGTTCAGGAAGGCATAATACATATGAAGCAACGCTGAGAACTGCAGGCAGTCTGCACGATATATTCCAGCAAATGCAAAAGGGAATAAGCACGTGTCAATCGCTCACCCCTATTACCAACAAATCACTCTGTTGGTACCCAGTTTGAGACAGCTTTGTTTGCAGATGCCTCGGACACCTGCTAACATTTCCCAGTGTTTCCCCCATCAGAGTGCAGAGGGATCTGAGGGATTTTGTCTTTTTTTTTTTTTTTTTCTTTTTTTTCCCCCAAAATAGGATTTAAGGGGGTTGTTTGTTTGGGGTTTTTTTCTTTTTCTTTTTCTTTTTTTTTTTTTTAGGGGGGATGGGGTGGGGGATGGAGGGTGTTGTTTGATTTTGTGTTGCTTTGTTTTGGTTCTTTTCTCAGTTTTGTTTCCTTGTTGTTTCTTTTGTTTCTGTTTCATCATCTCTCTCCCCACCACCATCAGTTGTCAATGAAAACACAGTGGTGCCATTCAGTGTTCCTTTCTGCTGCCTGCCTGCATTTTCTTTTAGAAGCAAGTTTCTCTTTACTTCTGGGCCTTAACAGGTGTCTAGGGTATGCAGCTGTATTCCAACAGCAGGCAGTACTCTCCTGGAGCTTATCTGAATCTTTTTCAAGGTGTAGCAGGAGTTCTTCTGCATGCATAAATACCTTTCTGTCATTTCGTTCCTAATCCAAAGACTCTCTCAGTAGACTTTCTTTTCTGTTTTCCATTCTGCAGGATATGGCAATAAACATAGTAACCAGCGTAGTAACAAAGATAGTAAGAAACATGGTAGTGAACACCTGAAGCCCAGAGGCCAGCTCCCCACTTGTGGAGATGCTCCAATGGTCGTGCATTGGTGGGCAGAGCTGAAGAGTGAGCCAGCAAGGCCTCCTGCAAGGGCTGGGATGGGTCTGAGGGCGCTGCTCTGGCTCCGGGGTGATGTGATGGAACCTTCTATCCAGAGCAGAAGGACACGGTGGTTCTGTCCTTGGCGCTGCCGAGGTGGTGCTGGGGCCGCAAGGTGGAACTCAAAGCCCAGGCAGCAGAATGCGTGCGGGACCCGAAGCAGTGGATGGGCACCTACAAGGGCAGAGTCAGAAAGCGCTGATGAAGCCATGAGGGCAGGAGCAGGCGGGACGTGGCTCCTGGGTTGTTCAGAGCTATGCTGTAAGAAGGGTCATTGTTAGCACAGGACAGAGGCTCCTTACTGGTTCCTTACTGGCAACTACAGTGTTGCTTTGGTCCCTTCTCAGTACATGTAATAGCCCAAGATCACGGGAAGTTGACAGAGATGTGCAGTGCCCCCTTGCCAGGCAGCAGGGCTCAGCAGGGAGCCCTTGGAAGCTGGGATATGGTCCTTTCCAAAACCCAAGCAGCAGCATCTCTTGCTCTGCCATACTAAAATCACAGGTTGGCAGGCAATGCTAGGGTAGCATGTTTCTCCTGACATACATGTTCCCCCAAGGCAGGACCATCCTGTGCACCTCAGGAACGTTTCCTATACCCAGAGCTTGGCAAAAAGATGGAGCACAGGCTCTGCTACATACCTGGGTGCTTTGTTCTTCCGCTGCTTGAATTTCTTCAGCTGCCCATCCCTGAGAGCTCGGTTCTGCTCTTCTTCCTGCTCGGTGTCCCGTCGCTGCCCTCTTCCCAGCTCGCTCTTCTCTTCCTGGTGTTCCAAGAAGAGCCTGGGAACCTTTCCATTCAACAGTATTGTTAGACAGGTGAAGCCACGATGACCTTGAACCAAGCAAAGCCAGGCAGTTTTACCTGTTCTCCCCGGAAAAGCTCCTCTGCTGTTCACTCTCGGGAGCGATGGGAGGCAGCTGCAATGCAAATGTGTAGGTTAGCAGGGGGCAAGGACCTCCCTGCACAATTGCTACCCTGTCTCTAAAAGGCACATCCCTTGCATGGGTTTGCTCAGCTCAGCTGAGCCAGCTGTGGTGGGATCACCTCAGAAAGCAGGATGGCCAACCTGCATCAGCCTGGCTCTGCACTTTGCAGAGCTGCAGGCTGGTGGATGAGCGTGCTTGTCCCTGTGGTGGCAGCAGCCCCACCTTCTGAGAGGGGAGCCTTTTGTTGTCCCACTGCTCGTGCACTTCACTTACCTCTGCTGTTTCCAGCTGTGGCTGTGGTGCTGGTGCCTCCTCAGCCCCCTCACTGGCCAGCCCGGCCACCTGCTCCCTGAAGAGTTCCTCGTGGTGCTCAATAAGGAACTGGACGAGCTGGGTCACCTGCACACAGCAAATGACTGGTTTCAGCAAGGGGGTGATGAGGGCTCAAACAGCCTTTCCCAGCCTGACCCACATTTCTGTGCAGGAAGATGCAGCCGTGGGGCTGCTGTTCCCGGCTGCTGATGGGAGGAGGCAGCCAGGACCCTGTGAGCAGCAAAGCTGGGCTGGGCTGGGGACGCTGTAGGCGGGTGGTGAACACAGCGTACCTTCCCTGTCTCCTGAGCCAGGACATCCAGGGGCACCTCCTGGGGTGGGCTCAGGAGGTTTGGGGCCAGGCAGATGGCCAGGTTCCCAGCCGTCATCTTTGTGCTGGCCACGTTGTCGCTAATGCTGCTGAGCAGCACCAGCAGCTGCCGCAGCAGGAGCAGGTTGGCCACTGGTAGCCTGCTGGCCACCCTGAGGGAACAGGAGCACAGCGTTAATGAAGTCGGTGTTGACAACACAGGTCTCCCAGGCTGATCTCACCCAAGGCCACTGCCTGCTCTACAGCAGAGGGACTGCCTTTGCTGAGATAGGACCACCTCCCTGCCTCCCTGTCCTTCTGAAAAGGGCCCTTGTTGGAGCAAGCCCCAACAGCTGTGGAAGTGCTTCCCAGAGACAAAAGCTTTTTGGTGCCTCTTTATATCCCCCAGATCTAAACCGCACAGCAGCAGAATGTGGCTTGCAGGAGCCATGGCTATTTCAGGCAGGCCAGTGCTTTGCATTGGAGTCCCAGCCTGTGCCAGTTCCTGCTGGCTGCTGCCACACTTACTCTCTCAGAGCTGCCAGCCTCTCCTGCCTGCTGGTCTTCTCCATGGCTCTCATCCACTCCTCGAACAACTCAACGTCGAGGAGCTTGGAGGGGATCTTCCGGAGGAGGTCCTGCAGTGCCAAGGGCTCCGCGTGAGGCTTTGGGCACTGCCCCCAGGAGCAGCCGCAGCATCCCCAGCCCTCTGGCTCGTGAACAGGCAGCTGGGTTTGTGCTTGTGCTCCCGCAGGTGCCCATCAGCAGCAAGAGAGCCCAGAGCTGCAGGGCTCTGGGTCAGCAGGGCTCACCTTCAGGAGGACAGCCAGCAGCAGCACGGGCTGGGTTTCCAGCTGAACTGGAAGCCCGCTGTCCAGGGCCTCCCTGAGCTCCCGGCAGGCGCGCTGGCTGGCTGCCAGTCGGAAGATCCCCTCGGTGGATGGGCCATGTTCATGGAGCAGAGCCAGCAGGTCCTGAGGGCACAGAGGAGGAGAGATGCTGGGCTGGAGACAGGCCCTGAGGTAGGTGCTGGGGACAGCCTGTCTGTGGAGGAGCTGGCAGGATGTGATGGGATGGGGACCCCGCAGCCAGGCTGGCTTACCTGGATGGGCTGAGGCAGCAATCCGTCCTGGCTGCAGAGATCTGCCAGGGGCCGGCCAAACAGAGCTCCCGCAGCCGCAGAGCCCGATGGCCCTGGTGCCTCTGGCACAGCCATGTTCCCTGGCAATGCCAGCTCGGGCTCACAGTGCTCACTGGGGTCAGGGTCATCCCTGCAGGGCAGACAGCATTGGGCATGAGCAAGATGGCTGCTGCAAGGTCTTGCTGTGCCGGCGCGTCCCCGAGCTGTTGGGGTACTCACCTGGACCCGCAGCAGCAGAGCCACTGCCCCATCCTGAGCAGGATGAGAAAAGACGCGTAATAATCTAGTGATAATCTGCTAGGATAGCAGGGAGACGGGAGCGCTCCTCCTCAAAAACAAGAGGTTGGCACCCCCAGTGCCGCTGGTGCTGCTGCTCGCAGCACCGTACCTGCAGGCACTGGAGCCGTTGCCGGGCCAGCAGCGTGTTAGTAGGGAACACCATGGTGACCTCGGTTCTAGCACCTGGGGGCTCAGATGGGGCGGAGCCCTGTGGGGCTCTCCCCAGGGTGCCCATGTGCAGCTCCAGACCCAAAGACTGATCCCTTACAAATGCAGTGTCCACCAATGGAAAGTCATGGCTCCTGCAGCCATGGTCTTCTGACTCACAGGACCTGGGAGGCCCAGGTCTACCATGCACACTGAAGACTGAGGCAATGCTAAAGCATTAAATGCCTCTGTCTGTTCTTCATCCCCACTTTTCAGTGGCCATCTTCATAAAGTATCAGTCCAGTACTTTCCTTCGGCCTCTGGTTGTTATTAGCATACTTCAAAAAGCCTTTGGTTGTAGTCTGAGGGAACACTGACCAGTTTCATCTCTACTTGAGCTTTGGCCTTCCGTAGTGCCTCCCTCCATGTGTGATCCCCAGCTCAGTAGTCTTCCTGAGAATCATGACCTTGCTTCTAGAGAGCACACAATTTCTGTTCCTGCCCCAGTCCCAGGAGGAGTTCCAAGCTGCTCTTCTGCTGCGCCTGCTTCACTTCCATTGACACCATTTTATTTCAGTTTCTTTTCCTGAAATCCTGTCATGGGGCGCACATGCTGCTTTCTCCACGAGACCTCTGCTGGGGGGCACAGTGTCTATGGCAAGGTCTCCTGAGATGATTACGATTATGTCTCTTTCCATGTTGTTTTTCATAGAATGATGGGATAGTTAGGGTTGGAAAGGACCCTTTTTTCTTCTTGAATACTCGAGATAGGGTCTAGGAGGTTGCCCTGAAGTGGTGTCACTAACTCTTACTATCTTTTGAAAGGATTTTAGCAGCATGGGCTCTATGTGATCTTCTTTTAAAACTTCCTAAGGAGGAGAGCTTTCTAAACAGCCATTGTACTACCTCCTGCTACTTTTTGGTGCTTGGTGAATGAGATGAACTCTTGATAATTCGTACCCAACTTTTTTATACTCTAAATAAGTGAAAACTCTCCCTCACATGCTAAACACTGTGAAACATTGTGATCAAAGAAATTATGAACAAGTTAGCTTCCAACTTGCCTGACATTTGTTTGAATTGTGCTGCTCTAATAGCATCCTCTAAATTATTCCTCCATCATTCAAGCTACAGGTAGTTATTGACACACACATTCCTTTTCCTTTTCTAGTCTGCTTCTTTATTTTTATCACCGTTGTCTAAATAGTTTGAATAGAATGTCACTCGTTTGTATCATTACTGGAAATACTAACTGTGTATCTGTCACACACTTCCCACACTAAGGGTGAAAAAGGATGGTTAAAGGAATAGTAACAACATACGGGTCTTCAGAAGTGCCTCATGCAGGACACAAATATAGTGCCTCTATGTAAGATCACTCCAGGGAGAGTTTTTCAGCCTCCCTTTTTCTCTGGTTTCCTTCTGCCCAGTTCTTCAAAGGGGAAGGTGCTGATGGTGTTTCAGAGTGATTAGTGAATAGGGCTATATTGTGGGCACAGGCAACGTTTCATCTTACTCTCTAGCTATATATCAACATTTATAAATAGATCATCTTGATACCTGTCATGGTTTGAGCATGTTTTGAGGTTGTTTTTGTTCAAGGTTTTTTCCAGCCAGGTGGAGGAGGGGAGGCCGGGAGGAAGGAGAGACAGGACACCTGACCCAGGCTAGCCCATGAGGTATTCCATACCATAGCACGTGATGCCCAGGATGGATACTGGGAAAGAGAAAGCTGGAGAGGTGGAGCTCTGGAGGAAAATGGAGGAGAGAGCACACGGTGCTCGGCCGGGCAGGGTGGAGTGAGTTATGGGTCGGTGGCTGTATTGTTTTCACTTGCTGTTTGTGGGGTGTTGTATTCTTTTCACTTGCTGTTTGCAGTATCATGATTATTTGTAGTAGTAAATGGCAGTAGGGGTTTTGTGTTATGCCTTAGCTATTAAACCGTTCTTATCTCAATCCGTGGGGGCTACATTCTTTGGATTTTCCTTCCTAACTCTCCGGGAGTAGGGGGACTTGGTTTAAACCACGACAATACCTTTTCAAGACAGCCAGTGTTGTGGTGATTTTATTTGATTTGTGCTTCTTCAGAAAGGATAATGATGACAAATGTTTCAATTACCTATTGCCAGTGCTTTGGGAAAGGAAGAAGTCTGTAATTGCAATTAGCTCCTGTAGACAGCAGAACTTTAACTAAAACAAGGTGTGCTTTAGTGTTAACTGTTTCCTTTGCCGAAATCGCCACTCCCTGCAGTCTGACTTTTCTGTGGGTAAGAAGATGCTGAATGTTGGGCAGAGAATTTGGCCCAGGTGGGCACAATATCTGGACAATGGGTGACGGCACCACAGAAGTTACATAGGTTTGAACCATGAAGCTTACTTTGAACCATGAGCTTGTTCTCCAGACTGCAGTTTGTCTGAATGAAAGTCTGATTTTCCAGTTTGTTGGTTCTGTCCTTGATCTTCCCGAGGTCGTTCCTATCAGACAAAATCCTTGGCTGACTTCTTCAAGCCTGCTGCCTCACTCACTGCTAATGCTGTCGTCTTCCTTTTTCCCCCCTTCACTGGGGGACACACAACTCTCTCCAGCTTCCAGACTGACTTGGGAAAAATTCCCCAAGTCTTTTATCACTTCACAAGATGGTTCATTTTTCCAGGGAAAGATCACTCATTGCTATCCTACTTCAGTTAATTTTTTTCCCAGTGTGTTGCTTTTGGCCCCAGTCAGTCAGAATAGCAGAGAGAGCTCTTCACTTCAGCACTTTCTATTTATGTCTAGGTCTAATAGTGATGTGTAAATGAAATATTTGCTGATTGTTGAGTTATTCATATTTTCTGTGAGATTTCTGAGATCAACCTCCCTTTCATAAAGGGAGTGGAGGGGAAACTTCCTCTTTCTCTGTGATGTGGAATCTCCTTGTTCTACCAAGAGGCTCCTTGTTCCACCTTTTCCCTGTGTGTTGCTGTCAAAGCATTCCTGTGGGATCTGGGCAGAGTTAGTGTTACAGTGTGGTTTATTCCTTTACTCTTGGTTGACAAGCCTTAACTTGGATTTGATGAGAAGTCCAGTACAGTTTGTGGCTGTTCAAATGCAGGTGGCAGTGGTGTCAGGTGCCTGCAGGAAAGAAATCCTCTGCTTTGTTGGAGCAGCCGGTAAAACTATGGTATGACCACCTGTGTTGTGGCCTTGACAGGATTCTTAGCTGTATGTTGATTTGAGCCTGATTGCTGGAACTGTGATCAGACTTGTTTCTTTTTTGTATTCTGCCTTTTTGAGAAGAAAGTGCAGTTTGCCGACTGTGTTTGTAGAGGAGGGGAGAAATGTTTCTAATGCTAATTTGTCTGTGTTTCATTATTGTAGACAGAGAGGTAAATGGATAGTTTTGTTTTGCCTGCCTACTTTTTTTCCTTGTTCGTTTTTCTTGTGGGTTTTTGGTTGGTTGTTTTTTGTTTTGCTTATGTTCAAACTTCTAAAGTAGAAGAAAGCTATTGCCCGTTTTCTCTCCCGTTAAATTTACAACTGTTTCTTCAGTCGTGTCATGTTGATGGCTTATGCTTTCTCTCTGGGTAAATGCCAACTGCTGTTCATTACTGTTACTGGGGAACTGAGGCAAAACTGTCAGAAAGACCATAATCCTTCTGGGATGGAATGTGCTTTCTGGGTTTGCTCTTTTCCTCTCTTTCATCCTTTGTGTATTAATGAAGTTCCTTAATTTCAGCTGTTGATGTGTGCCTACCATACATATTTAGTTGCATGCAGTAGGATTTAATACCTCCCTTTTTTGAAAGGTAGCAACATTTAAATATGCTAGATGTCCACCATGTTGCTGTACAGCATGGAAGTTGTAATTCAGTTTCAGTGCTGGGCATTCTGACTTTCACAACCAACACATTGGAGAGAAAGGGTGCAGATACTTTTTCCAGTGGGACTTGAACTAGCATTTTGGTAAGGGAGGTGGCCAGCTATGAAACTTGGTTACTGACTGTTGGGGGTAGAGGATGGGCGCTTGAACAGGCCTACAGCAAGCTGTGAGAAAGTGAACTTATGACCCCAGGTTAAAAGAAGAAGAAGTGTCAAGATCAGCAAAACAGGAACGCAATAACAGGATGCCAGTAATTGCAAAAGCATGATGTAACGCTAAGCTGAAGCGAAGGTGTGAAACCAATCAGGAGAGGTAAAGGGGAGCGTGTATCCCTCGTGGGCAAAGCGAAGCAGCCAGTCAAGTAATGCGTGATCGCGTGTAAGACAGTATATTAAGAGCAGCCTTGTAATCAATAAACGGAGCATTTTGTGAACCTACATCGTATCGGTGTTTTCTCCCCTCCACCTGGCCGCGGCAACTGACCGTAAGATTTTTGGCAGTGCTGTTTATTCCATTTCTTTTAAAGTTCAACTTTAACCTCAGATGAGATGAGGACAATAAATACTTGTTTTCTGTGACAGATATGGGTGTCTTGTCTACAAACTCTGGTGATTTTTTTAATAGCACAGTAGAAGTCTACTGTGTATGGTTGGTTGGGTGGTTTAAGTTGCTCTTGAGAGCCTGTTTCTTTGAAATACTGCCTAGAGGAGAATACTGAGGGAAGTCTTACTCAGTTTCAGAACCTGATTGCCTTCTGTAAGGGGGTACGTATGTGCTAGCCTTAAAATTGTTAAAATAGCCGGATCTTGGAAGTTTGACCAGCATACAATGTGGAATATGTGGGCCTTGAAGTTAGCCTTCAGGTTTTACTAATGTATGTCCATTTGTCTGTCACGGAGAAGGGGGTGTTAGTATCCACTTTAGTATTAAAGAAAGAAGCTGCTGCTAGTTCAATAGATGATTGGTTTATGTGTCTGTGTGGGCATTGGACTTGCATATTGGTAATTTTGGAGTTACTTGCTTGCATCCTGTATGATTGACAGGGACTGGAATGGAGAATTATGCATTAATATGCTTTCAAATGCAGGCATGTGGTTGGAGATAAAAGGTTAGCATTAGTGGCTGCTTTCCTGTACAAAGGTGAAAAATGTGTACATGTTTCACTTTCAGTACTCATTTAGAGTTTATTGTAGTTCTGTAATCTTTATTGTTAAATGAAACTGCATAGGGCTTGGATATTGTTACAAATGTTATGCCTTGTTTATAAGTGCCACTTTTTTCCAGTGGCTTAAAAGTCAGATAATTTTAGTTATTAAAGTTTTGTTTTACCCAAAGTTTCAGTTGCTTTGAGATAGTATTCTGATTACTGTTTGTTCACTTGCAGAGGCAGACTCTGATAACTACATTGCTTATTACAGAAGAGCCACAGTGTACTTAGCCATGGGCAAATCAAAAGCAGCAATTTGTGATTTAAGTAAAGTGGTTGAATTAAAGCAGGACTTCACATCAGTAAGTATTACTGCGATTGAAAGTGTTCAAGCATAAACCCCCCCTGCTTCAAATTTGTTTTTTCAGGTTTTGCTCAACAGAAATATAGTATTACTCATAAGGCTTTTAACAGGGTAAAATAATAGCAGGGGTGTATGTGCTTTAATTTGTAGCTATGCTGAGTACAGTCTAGACAGTTATTCTAACAACTAGTAGTAGATTCATTAAGTTCATGTTCCTCATGGGTTTACGCTGAACATTTCTCTTGCTTGTGGTTATTCAATTATTTATTCTGATTTCTTAAATCTGTTATAATCAAGTAACTGGTGTAAGGTAAACATTAACTTGTGCTTTGTGCAACTCTTCAGATGAATTCTTTACATGAGTTTCAGCTGCTCATAAAAACTATGGCTGCTTTTTCTCCATCAGTTCTGGTGCAGTGATCCTTTACCATCAGAGAGGCTTTTTAAGAATGCCAAATCAAGAAGATGAGGAACGGGTGTTGTGATCTGTTTCAGCTTGTTAGCTGTAGTAAAATTCAACTTTCTTTTTCTTGATAAAGGAAGCTGAAGTTTATGTTCATAATTTGCTGAATTCCAGTTTGTACATAAAAAGAAATGGTTTTATTTCAGGCGAGATTACAGAGAGGACACTTACTGCTCAAGCAAGGAAAATTTGATGAAGCAGAGGATGACTTTAAAAATGTGGTAAGTTGGAAGCCTAAGTTGAATGACATCATTGCTTTTAAGGTTGGATTCTGAGTCTGAGGAGTTCCCCATATTTCATGTGTGACGTGACATTGACAATACTTTTCCTCCGTGATCAGAAAGTGCTCAGAGTTTCCATACAAACACAGTTGGATGTTACCCACCTAAAGCTCACTTGGGTTGTTTTGTTTTTTTCTTTTTAATGTTCATGGGTATGTGTACATTTCAGCCTTACATTGCGAAAATAAACTCATCTAGAACAAAATTCCTCAGAGAAAATGTGAAACCCTATTCCTTCTCTGCACAAAATTTCTGTAAGCATGAGAATAAGTAAGATTCATTCTTATTCTTACCCTTCAAGAGTTGCTAGTTGAACAGCTTGCATATTCCTTATGCCAAAACAAATAGAATTTGAAAGTGTAATTGCAAATGCGGGAGAGTATTCAGCTCTGATTAACAGAGGACATAGTTGCTGCTGTAGCAATTACATGATGTCGGTGTTGAATCTGAGTGTGTATGCATCTCTTTGCTGTTACTGTTTCTTGAAGTATAGCTTAATGCTATGTAATGGAAATGCTACGGTCACTTGTCAGGGAACTTGCCGTTTTCCAAACCAACTGCAAAAATTTAAGATTACTGCCTTTAGTCTTTGGTATTTTTTCTTGTAAATGAGAGGGGAGGAAAGAAGGTGTGAGTCTGTTAGGGATTGAGTAGCTCTTGAAGTGATCTCAAGACTTACACCCAGACTCTACTTTTTGCTAACAAAAATGGTAGGGGCAATACTAGCCATTAGAAAGCTTTGGCTCATGTTGTGATTCACTGGTCAAGGAGCCGAAAAGAATAAGTTGTACCTTGAAACTTCTTTCTGCTACTGTTGCAGATACAATGCAAAGAAATACCAGTGGGATCTTAAAAGCTTTTAGGCTAAAATGTAGTTGTGGACTTCAATACCTGAAACTGTGTATTTTACATGTGGTACTGAGTGTGAAGAAGGATGGAATGAAAGCATAGCCAGATGACATAAATACTGCCCAGTGGCCTTCTGGGCAAAAGTAGTGCTTGTGTTTCTCAGATTAGAAGTAGCAGCAATGTGCTCAAGTTCTTTCCTTCTCAAGGCCTTTTCTTGGATGCAAAGGCCTCCTCAGGCGTTTTAGGGTTAAAAACAAGGTTCCTGGGAGAAAAAAGGGCTTATACAAATGCAAACATTGCATGCCCTTTTTGGTCTTCTTGGCCGGGTAAGTATGTGAGAGAAGGAGAAGGGAAAGAAACCCAGAGATGGAGAGAGGAATAAAAGGGAAAGGGATTTATCCAAATACAGAGACTGGCCAGGTATGCATTTGATGCTTTATTTCTGTATAGAAATGGTAAAGAAAGTTCAGGAAGGCATAATACATATGAAGCAACGCTGAGAACTGCAGGCAGTCTGCACGATATATTCCAGCAAATGCAAAAGGGAATAAGCACGTGTCAATCGCTCACCCCTATTACCAACAAATCACTCTGTTGGTACCCAGTTTGAGACAGCTTTGTTTGCAGATGCCTCGGACACCTGCTAACATTTCCCAGTGTTTCCCCCATCAGAGTGCAGAGGGATCTGAGGGATTTTGTCTTTTTTTTTTTTTTTCTTTTTTTTCCCCCAAAATAGGATTTAAGGGGGTTGTTTGTTTGGGGTTTTTTTCTTTTTCTTTTTCTTTTTCTTTTTCTTTTTCTTTTTCTTTTTCTTTTTCTTTTTTTCTTTTTTTTCAGGGGGGATGGGGTGGGGGATGGAGGGTGTGGTTTGATTTTGTGTTGCTTTGTTTTGGTTCTTTTCTCAGTTTTGTTTCCTTGTTGTTTCTTTTGTTTCTGTTTCATCATCTCTCTCCCCACCACCATCAGTTGTCAATGAAAACACAGTGGTGCCATTCAGTGTTCCTTTCTGCTGCCTGCCTGCATTTTCTTTTAGAAGCAAGTTTCTCTTTACTTCTGGGCCTTAACAGGTGTCTAGGGTATGCAGCTGTATTCCAACAGCAGGCAGTACTCTCCTGGAGCTTATCTGAATCTTTTTCAAGGTGTAGCAGGAGTTCTTCTGCATGCATAAATACCTTTCTGTCATTTCGTTCCTAATCCAAAGACTCTCTCAGTAGACTTTCTTTTCTGTTTTCCATTCTGCAGGATATGGCAATAAACATAGTAACCAGCGTAGTAACAAAGATAGTAAGAAACATGGTAGTGAACACCTGAAGCCCAGAGGCCAGCTCCCCACTTGTGGAGATGCTCCAATGGTCGTGCATTGGTGGGCAGAGCTGAAGAGTGAGCCAGCAAGGCCTCCTGCAAGGGCTGGGATGGGTCTGAGGGCGCTGCTCTGGCTCCGGGGTGATGTGATGGAACCTTCTATCCAGAGCAGAAGGACACGGTGGTTCTGTCCTTGGCGCTGCCGAGGTGGTGCTGGGGCCGCAAGGTGGAACTCAAAGCCCAGGCAGCAGAATGCGTGCGGGACCCGAAGCAGTGGATGGGCACCTACAAGGGCAGAGTCAGAAAGCGCTGATGAAGCCATGAGGGCAGGAGCAGGCGGGACGTGGCTCCTGGGTTGTTCAGAGCTATGCTGTAAAAAGGGTCATTGTTAGCACAGGACAGAGGCTCCTTACTGGTTCCTTACTGGCAACTACAGTGTTGCTTTGGTCCCTTCTCAGTACATGTAATAGCCCAAGATCACGGGAAGTTGACAGAGATGTGCAGTGCCCCCTTGCCAGGCAGCAGGGCTCAGCAGGGAGCCCTTGGAAGCTGGGATATGGTCCTTTCCAAAACCCAAGCAGCAGCATCTCTTGCTCTGCCATACTAAAATCACAGGTTGGCAGGCAATGCTAGGGTAGCATGTTTCTCCTGACATACATGTTCCCCCAAGGCAGGACCATCCTGTGCACCTCAGGAACGTTTCCTATACCCAGAGCTTGGCAAAAAGATGGAGCACAGGCTCTGCTACATACCTGGGTGCTTTGTTCTTCCGCTGCTTGAATTTCTTCAGCTGCCCATCCCTGAGAGCTCGGTTCTGCTCTTCTTCCTGCACGGTTTCCCGTCGCTGCCCTCTTCCCAGCTCGCTCTTCTCTTCCTGGTGTTCCAAGAAGAGCCTGGGAACCTTTCCATTCAACAGTATTGTTAGTCAGGTGAAGCCACGATGACCTTGAACCAAGCAAAGCCAGGCAGTTTTACCTGTTCTCCCCGGAAAAGCTCCTCTGCTGTTCACTCTTGGGAGCGATGGGAGGCAGCTGCAATGCAAATGTGTAGGTTAGCAGGGGGCAAGGACCTCCCTGCACAATTGCTACCCTGTCTCTAAAAGGCACATCCCTTGCATGGGTTTGCTCAGCTCAGCTGAGCCAGCTGTGGTGGGATCACCTCAGAAAGCAGGATGGCCAACCTGCATCAGCCTGGCTCTGCACTTTGCAGAGCTGCAGGCTGGTGGATGAGCGTGCTTGTCCCTGTGGTGGCAGCAGCCCCACCTTCTGAGAGGGGAGCCTTTTGTTGTCCCACTGCTCGTGCACTTCACTTACCTCTGCTGTTTCCAGCTGTGGCTGTGGTGCTGGTGCCTCCTCAGCCCCCTCACTGGCCAGCCCGGCCACCTGCTCCCTGAAGAGTTCCTCGTGGTGCTCAATAAGGAACTGGACGAGCTGGGTCACCTGCACACAGCAAATGACTGGTTTCAGCAAGGGGGTGATGAGGGCTCAAACAGCCTTTCCCAGCCTGACCCACATTTCTGTGCAGGAAGATGCAGCCGTGGGGCTGCTGTTCCCGGCTGCTGATGGGAAGAGGCAGCCAGGACCCTGTGAGCAGCAAAGCTGGGCTGGGCTGGGGACGCTGTAGGCGGGTGGTGAACACAGCGTACCTTCCCTGTCTCCTGAGCCAGGACATCCAGGGGCACCTCCTGGGGTGGGCTCAGGAGGTTTGGGGCCAGGCAGATGGCCAGGTTCCCAGCCGTCATCTTTGTGCTGGCCACATTGTCGCTGATGCTGCTGAGCAGCACCAGCAGCTGCCGCAGCAGGAGCAGGTTGGCCACTGGTAGCCTGCTGGCCACCCTGAGGGAACAGGAGCACAGCGTTAATGAAGTGGGTGTTGACAACACAGGTCTCCCAGGCTGATCTCACCCAAGGCCACTGCCTGCTCTACAGCAGAGGGACTGCCTTTGCTGAGATAGGACCACCTCCCTGCCTCCCTGTCCTTCTGAAAAGGGCCCTTGTTGGAGCAAGCCCCAACAGCTGTGGAAGTGCTTCCCAGAGACAAAAGCTTTTTGGTGCCTCTTTATATCCCCCAGATCTAAACCGCACAGCAGCAGAATGTGGCTTGCAGGAGCCATGGCTATTTCAGGCAGGCCAGTGCTTTGCATTGGAGTCCCAGCCTGTGCCAGTTCCTGCTGGCTGCTGCCACACTTACTCTCTCAGAGCTGCCAGCCTCTCCTGCCTGCTGGTCTTCTCCATGGCATCCATCCACTCCTCGAACAAGTCAACGTCGAGGAGCTTGGAGGGGATCTTCCGGAGGAGGTCCTGCAGTGCCAAGGGCTCCGCGTGAGGCTTTGGGCACTGCCCCCAGGAGCAGCCGCAGCATCCCCAGCCCTCTGGCTCGTGAACAGGCAGCTGGGTTTGTGCTTGTGCTCCCGCAGGTGCCCATCAGCAGCAAGAGAGCCCAGAGCTGCAGGGCTCTGGGTCAGCAGGGCTCACCTTCAGGAGGACAGCCAGCAGCAGCACGGGCTGGGTTTCCAGCTGAACTGGAAGCCCGCTGTCCAGGGCCTCCCTGAGCTCCCGGCAGGCGCGCTGGCTGGCTGCCAGCCGGAAGATCCCCTCGGTGGATGGGCCATGTTCATGGAGCAGAGCCAGCAGGTCCTGAGGGCACAGAGGAGGAGAGATGCTGGGCTGGAGACAGGCCCTGAGGTAGGTGCTGGGGACAGCCTGTCTGTGGAGGAGCTGGCAGGATGTGATGGGATGGGGACCCCGCAGCCAGGCTGGCTTACCTGGATGGGCTGAGGCAGCAATCCGTCCTGGCTGCAGAGATCTGCCAGGGGCCGGCCAAACAGAGCTCCCGCAGCCGCAGAGCCCGATGGCCCTGGTGCCTCTGGCACAGCCATGTTCCCTGGCAATGCCAGCTCGGGCTCACAGTGCTCACTGGGGTCAGGGTCATCCCTGCAGGGCAGACAGCATTGGGCATGAGCAAGATGGCTGCTGCAAGGTCTTGCTGTGCCGGCGCGTCCCCGAGCTGTTGGGGTACTCACCTGGACCCGCAGCAGCAGAGCCACTGCCCCATCCTGAGCAGGATGAGAAAAGACGCGTAATAATCTAGTGATAATCTGCTAGGATAGCAGGGAGACGGGAGCGCTCCTCCTCAAAAACAAGAGGTTGGCACCCCCAGTGCCGCTGGTGCTGCTGCTCGCAGCACCGTACCTGCAGGCACTGGAGCCGTTGCCGGGCCAGCAGCGTGTTAGTAGGGAACACCATGGTGACCTCGGTTCTAGCACCTGGGGGCTCAGATGGGGCGGAGCCCTGTGGGGCTCTCCCCAGGGTGCCCATGTGCAGCTCCAGACCCAAAGACTGATCCCTTACAAATGCAGTGTCCACCAATGGAAAGTCATGGCTCCTGCAGCCATGGTCTTCTGACTCACAGGACCTGGGAGGCCCAGGTCTACCATGCACACTGAAGACTGAGGCAATGCTAAAGCATTAAATGCCTCTGTCTGTTCTTCATCCCCACTTTTCAGTGGCCATCTTCATAAAGTATCAGTCCAGTACTTTCCTTCGGCCTCTGGTTGTTATTAGCATACTTCAAAAAGCCTTTGGTTGTAGTCTGAGGGAACACTGACCAGTTTCATCTCTACTTGAGCTTTGGCCTTCCGTAGTGCCTCCCTCCATGTGTGATCCCCAGCTCAGTAGTCTTCCTGAGAATCATGACCTTGCTTCTAGAGAGCACACAATTTCTGTTCCTGCCCCAGTCCCAGGAGGAGTTCCAAGCTGCTCTTCTGCTGCGCCTGCTTCACTTCCATTGACACCATTTTATTTCAGTTTCTTTTCCTGAAATCCTGTCATGGGGCGCACATGCTGCTTTCTCCACGAGACCTCTGCTGGGGGGCACAGTGTCTATGGCAAGGTCTCCTGAGATGATTACGATTATGTCTCTTTCCATGTTGTTTTTCATAGAATGATGGGATAGTTAGGGTTGGAAAGGACCCTTTTTTCTTCTTGAATACTCGAGATAGGGTCTAGGAGGTTGCCCTGAAGTGGTGTCACTAACTCTTACTATCTTTTGAAAGGATTTTAGCAGCATGGGCTCTATGTGATCTTCTTTTAAAACTTCCTAAGGAGGAGAGCTTTCTAAACAGCCATTGTACTACCTCCTGCTACTTTTTGGTGCTTGGTGAATGAGATGAACTCTTGATAATTCGTACCCAACTTTTTTATACTCTAAATAAGTGAAAACTCTCCCTCACATGCTAAACACTGTGAAACATTGTGATCAAAGAAATTATGAACAAGTTAGCTTCCAACTTGCCTGACATTTGTTTGAATTGTGCTGCTCTAATAGCATCCTCTAAATTATTCCTCCATCATTCAAGCTACAGGTAGTTATTGACACACACATTCCTTTTCCTTTTCTAGTCTGCTTCTTTATTTTTATCACGGTTGTCTAAATAGTTTGAATAGAATGTCACTCGTTTGTATCATTACTGGAAATACTAACTGTGTATCTGTCACACACTTCCCACACTAAGGGTGAAAAAGGATGGTTAAAGGAATAGTAACAACATACGGGTCTTCAGAAGTGCCTCATGCAGGACACAAATATAGTGCCTCTATGTAAGATCACTCCAGGGAGAGTTTTTCAGCCTCCCTTTTTCTCTGGTTTCCTTCTGCCCAGTTCTTCAAAGGGGAAGGTGCTGATGGTGTTTCAGAGTGATTAGTGAATAGGGCTATATTGTGGGCACAGGCAACGTTTCATCTTACTCTCTAGCTATATATCAACATTTATAAATAGATCATCTTGATACCTGTCATGGTTTGAGCATGTTTTGAGGTTGTTTTTGTTCAAGGTTTTTTCCAGCCAGGTGGAGGAGGGGAGGCCGGGAGGAAGGAGAGACAGGACACCTGACCCAGGCTAGCCCATGAGGTATTCCATACCATAGCACGTGATGCCCAGGATGGATACTGGGAAAGAGAAAGCTGGAGAGGTGGAGCTCTGGAGGAAAATGGAGGAGAGAGCAGACGGTGCTCGGCCGGGCAGGGTGGAGTGAGTTATGGGTCGGTGGCTGTGTTGTTTTCACTTGCTGTTTGTGGGGTGTTGTATTCTTTTCACTTGCTGTTTGCAGTATCATGATTATTTGTAGTAGTAAATGGCAGTAGGGGTTTTGTGTTATGCCTTAGCTATTAAACCGTTCTTATCTCAATCCGTGGGGGCTACATTCTTTGGATTTTCCTTCCTAACTCTCCGGGAGTAGGGGGACTTGGTTTAAACCACGACAATACCTTTTCAAGACAGCCAGTGTTGTGGTGATTTTATTTGATTTGTGCTTCTTCAGAAAGGATAATGATGACAAATGTTTCAATTACCTATTGCCAGTGCTTTGGGAAAGGAAGAAGTCTGTAATTGCAATTAGCTCCTGTAGACAGCAGAACTTTAACTAAAACAAGGTGTGCTTTAGTGTTAACTGTTTCCTTTGCCGAAATCGCCACTCCCTGCAGTCTGACTTTTCTGTGGGTAAGAAGATGCTGAATGTTGGGCAGAGAATTTGGCCCAGGTGGGCACAATATCTGGACAATGGGTGACGGCACCACAGAAGTTACATAGGTTTGAACCATGAAGCTTACTTTGAACCATGAGCTTGTTCTCCAGACTGCAGTTTGTCTGAATGAAAGTCTGATTTTCCAGTTTGTTGGTTCTGTCCTTGATCTTCCCGAGGTCGTTCCTATCAGACAAAATCCTTGGCTGACTTCTTCAAGCCTGCTGCCTCACTCACTGCTAATGCTGTCGTCTTCCTTTTTCCCCCCTTCACTGGGGGACACACAACTCTCTCCAGCTTCCAGACTGACTTGGGAAAAATTCCCCAAGTCTTTTATCACTTCACAAGATGGTTCATTTTTCCAGGGAAAGATCACTCATTGCTATCCTACTTCAGTTAATTTTTTTCCCAGTGTGTTGCTTTTGGCCCCAGTCAGTCAGAATAGCAGAGAGAGCTCTTCACTTCAGCACTTTCTATTTATGTCTAGGTCTAATAGTGATGTGTAAATGAAATATTTGCTGATTGTTGAGTTATTCATATTTTCTGTGAGATTTCTGAGATCAACCTCCCTTTCATAAAGGGAGTGGAGGGGAAACTTCCTCTTTCTCTGTGATGTGGAATCTCCTTGTTCTACCAAGAGGCTCCTTGTTCCACCTTTTCCCTGTGTGTTGCTGTCAAAGCATTCCTGTGGGATCTGGGCAGAGTTAGTGTTACAGTGTGGTTTATTCCTTTACTATTGGTTGACAAGCCTTAACTTGGATTTGATGAGAAGTCCAGTACAGTTTGTGGCTGTTCAAATGCAGGTGGCAGTGGTGTCAGGTGCCTGCAGGAAAGAAATCCTCTGCTTTGTTGGAGCAGCCGGTAAAACTATGGTATGACCACCTGTGTTGTGGCCTTGACAGGATTCTTAGCTGTATGTTGATTTGAGCCTGATTGCTGGAACTGTGATCAGACTTGTTTCTTTTTTGTATTCTGCCTTTTTGAGAAGAAAGTGCAGTTTGCCGACTGTGTTTGTAGAGGAGGGGAGAAATGTTTCTAATGCTAATTTGTCTGTGTTTCATTATTGTAGACAGAGAGGTAAATGGATAGTTTTGTTTTGCCTGCCTACTTTTTTTCCTTGTTCGTTTTTCTTGTGGGTTTTTGGTTGGTTGTTTTTTGTTTTGCTTATGTTCAAACTTCTAAAGTAGAAGAAAGCTATTGTCCGTTTTCTCTCCCGTTAAATTTACAACTGTTTCTTCAGTCGTGTCATGTTGATGGCTTATGCTTTCTCTCTGGGTAAATGCCAACTGCTGTTCATTACTGTTACTGGGGAACTGAGGCAAAACTGTCAGAAAGACCATAATCCTTCTGGGATGGAATGTGCTTTCTGGGTTTGCTCTTTTCCTCTCTTTCATCCTTTGTGTATTAATGAAGTTCCTTAATTTCAGCTGTTGATGTGTGCCTACCATACATATTTAGTTGCATGCAGTAGGATTTAATACCTCCCTTTTTTGAAAGGTAGCAACATTTAAATATGCTAGATGTCCACCATGTTGCTGTACAGCATGGAAGTTGTAATTCAGTTTCAGTGCTGGGCATTCTGACTTTCACAACCAACACATTGGAGAGAAAGGGTGCAGATACTTTTTCCAGTGGGACTTGAACTAGCATTTTGGTAAGGGAGGTGGCCAGCTATGAAACTTGGTTACTGACTGTTGGGGGTAGAGGATGGGCGCTTGAACAGGCCTACAGCAAGCTGTGAGAAAGTGAACTTATGACCCCAGGTTAAAAGAAGAAGAAGTGTCAAGATCAGCAAAACAGGAACGCAATAACAGGATGCCAGTAATTGCAAAAGCATGATGTAACGCTAAGCTGAAGCGAAGGTGTGAAACCAATCAGGAGAGGTAAAGGGGAGCGTGTATCCCTCGTGGGCAAAGCGAAGCAGCCAGTCAAGTAATGCGTGATCGCGTGTAAGACAGTATATTAAGAGCAGCCTTGTAATCAATAAACGGAGCATTTTGTGAACCTACATCGTATCGGTGTTTTCTCCCCTCCACCTGGCCGCGGCAACTGACCGTAAGATTTTTGGCAGTGCTGTTTATTCCATTTCTTTTAAAGTTCAACTTTAACCTCAGATGAGATGAGGACAATAAATACTTGTTTTCTGTGACAGATATGGGTGTCTTGTCTACAAACTCTGGTGATTTTTTTAATAGCACAGTAGAAGTCTACTGTGTATGGTTGGTTGGGTGGTTTAAGTTGCTCTTGAGAGCCTGTTTCTTTGAAATACTGCCTAGAGGAGAATACTGAGGGAAGTCTTACTCAGTTTCAGAACCTGATTGCCTTCTGTAAGGGGGTACGTATGTGCTAGCCTTAAAATTGTTAAAATAGCCGGATCTTGGAAGTTTGACCAGCATACAATGTGGAATATGTGGGCCTTGAAGTTAGCCTTCAGGTTTTACTAATGTATGTCCATTTGTCTGTCACGGAGAAGGGGGTGTTAGTATCCACTTTAGTATTAAAGAAAGAAGCTGCTGCTAGTTCAATAGATGATTGGTTTATGTGTCTGTGTGGGCATTGGACTTGCATATTGGTAATTTTGGAGTTACTTGCTTGCATCCTGTATGATTGACAGGGACTGGAATGGAGAATTATGCATTAATATGCTTTCAAATGCAGGCATGTGGTTGGAGATAAAAGGTTAGCATTAGTGGCTGCTTTCCTGTACAAAGGTGAAAAATGTGTACATGTTTCACTTTCAGTACTCATTTAGAGTTTATTGTAGTTCTGTAATCTTTATTGTTAAATGAAACTGCATAGGGCTTGGATATTGTTACAAATGTTATGCCTTGTTTATAAGTGCCACTTTTTTCCAGTGGCTTAAAAGTCAGATAATTTTAGTTATTAAAGTTTTGTTTTACCCAAAGTTTCAGTTGCTTTGAGATAGTATTCTGATTACTGTTTGTTCACTTGCAGAGGCAGACTCTGATAACTTCATTGCTTATTACAGAAGAGCCACAGTGTACTTAGCCATGGGCAAATCAAAAGCAGCAATTTGTGATTTAAGTAAAGTGGTTGAATTAAAGCAGGACTTCACATCAGTAAGTATTACTGCGATTGAAAGTGTTCAAGCATAAACCCCCCCTGCTTCAAATTTGTTTTTTCAGGTTTTGCTCAACAGAAATATAGTATTACTCATAAGGCTTTTAACAGGGTAAAATAATAGCAGGGGTGTATGTGCTTTAATTTGTAGCTATGCTGAGTACAGTCTAGACAGTTATTCTAACAACTAGTAGTAGATTCATTAAGTTCATGTTCCTCATGGGTTTACGCTGAACATTTCTCTTGCTTGTGGTTATTCAATTATTTATTCTGATTTCTTAAATCTGTTATAATCAAGTAACTGGTGTAAGGTAAACATTAACTTGTGCTTTGTGCAACTCTTCAGATGAATTCTTTACATGAGTTTCAGCTGCTCATAAAAACTATGGCTGCTTTTTCTCCATCAGTTCTGGTGCAGTGATCCTTTACCATCAGAGAGGCTTTTTAAGAATGCCAAATCAAGAAGATGAGGAACGGGTGTTGTGATCTGTTTCAGCTTGTTAGCTGTAGTAAAATTCAACTTTCTTTTTCTTGATAAAGGAAGCTGAAGTTTATGTTCATAATTTGCTGAATTCCAGTTTGTACATAAAAAGAAATGGTTTTATTTCAGGCGAGATTACAGAGAGGACACTTACTGCTCAAGCAAGGAAAATTTGATGAAGCAGAGGATGACTTTAAAAATGTGGTAAGTTGGAAGCCTAAGTTGAATGACATCATTGCTTTTAAGGTTGGATTCTGAGTCTGAGGAGTTCCCCATATTTCATGTGTGACGTGACATTGACAATACTTTTCCTCCGTGATCAGAAAGTGCTCAGAGTTTCCATACAAACACAGTTGGATGTTACCCACCTAAAGCTCACTTGGGTTGTTTTGGTTTTTTCTTTTTAATGTTCATGGGTATGTGTACATTTCAGCCTTACATTGCGAAAATAAACTCATCTAGAACAAAATTCCTCAGAGAAAATGTGAAACCCTATTCCTTCTCTGCTCAAAATTTCTGTAAGCATGAGAATAAGTAAGATTCATTCTTATTCTTACCCTTCAAGAGTTGCTAGTTGAACAGCTTGCATATTCCTTATGCCAAAACAAATAGAATTTGAAAGTGTAATTGCAAATGCGGGAGAGTATTCAGCTCTGATTAACAGAGGACATAGTTGCTGCTGTAGCAATTACATGATGTCGGTGTTGAATCTGAGTGTGTATGCATCTCTTTGCTGTTACTGTTTCTTGAAGTATAGCTTAATGCTATGTAATGGAAATGCTACGGTCACTTGTCAGGGAACTTGCCGTTTTCCAAACCAACTGCAAAAATTTAAGATTACTGCCTTTAGTCTTTGGTATTTTTTCTTGTAAATGAGAGGGGAGGAAAGAAGGTGTGAGTCTGTTAGGGATTGAGTAGCTCTTGAAGTGATCTCAAGACTTACACCCAGACTCTACTTTTTGCTAACAAAAATGGTAGGGGCAATACTAGCCATTAGAAAGCTTTGGCTCATGTTGTGATTCACTGGTCAAGGAGCCGAAAAGAATAAGTTGTACCTTGAAACTTCTTTCTGCTACTGTTGCAGATACAATGCAAAGAAATACCAGTGGGATCTTAAAAGCTTTTAGGCTAAAATGTAGTTGTGGACTTCAATACCTGAAACTGTGTATTTTACATGTGGTACTGAGTGTGAAGAAGGATGGAATGAAAGCATAGCCAGATGACATAAATACTGCCCAGTGGCCTTCTGGGCAAAAGTAGTGCTTGTGTTTCTCAGATTAGAAGTAGCAGCAATGTGCTCAAGTTCTTTCCTTCTCAAGGCCTTTTCTTGGATGCAAAGGCCTCCTCAGGCGTTTTAGGGTTAAAAACAAGGTTCCTGGGAGAAAAAAGGGCTTATACAAATGCAAACATTGCATGCCCTTTTTGGTCTTCTTGGCCGGGTAAGTATGTGAGAGAAGGAGAAGGGAAAGAAACCCAGAGATGGAGAGAGGAATAAAAGGGAAAGGGATTTATCCAAATACAGAGACTGGCCAGGTATGCATTTGACGCTTTATTTCTGTATAGAAATGGTAAAGAAAGTTCAGGAAGGCATAATACATATGAAGCAACGCTGAGAACTGCAGGCAGTCTGCACGATATATTCCAGCAAATGCAAAAGGGAATAAGCACGTGTCAGTCGCTCACCCCTATTACCAACAAATCACTCTGTTGGTACCCAGTTTGAGACAGCTTTGTTTGCAGATGCCTCGGACACCTGCTAACATTTCCCAGTGTTTCCCCCATCAGAGTGCAGAGGGATCTGAGGGATTTTGTCTTTTTTTTTTTCTTTTTTTCCCCCAAAATAGGATTTAAGGGGGTTGTTTGTTTGGGGTTTTTTTCTTTTTCTTTTTCTTTTTTTTTTTTTTAGGGGGGATGGGGTGGGGGATGGAGGGTGTTGTTTGATTTTGTGTTGCTTTGTTTTGGTTCTTTTCTCAGTTTTGTTTCCTTGTTGTTTCTTTTGTTTCTGTTTCATCATCTCTCTCCCCACCACCATCAGTTGTCAATGAAAACAGAGTGGTGCCATTCAGTGTTCCTTTCTGCTGCCTGCCTGCATTTTCTTTTAGAAGCAAGTTTCTCTTTACTTCTGGGCCTTAACAGGTGTCTAGGGTATGCAGCTGTATTCCAACAGCAGGCAGTACTCTCCTGGAGCTTATCTGAATCTTTTTCAAGGTGTAGCAGGAGTTCTTCTGCATGCATAAATACCTTTCTGTCATTTCGTTCCTAATCCAAAGACTCTCTCAGTAGACTTTCTTTTCTGTTTTCCATTCTGCAGGATATGGCAATAAACATAGTAACCAGCGTAGTAACAAAGATAGTAAGAAACATGGTAGTGAACACCTGAAGCCCAGAGGCCAGCTCCCCACTTGTGGAGATGCTCCAATGGTCGTGCATTGGTGGGCAGAGCTGAAGAGTGAGCCAGCAAGGCCTCCTGCAAGGGCTGGGATGGGTCTGAGGGCGCTGCTCTGGCTCCGGGGTGATGTGATGGAACCTTCTATCCAGAGCAGAAGGACACGGTGGTTCTGTCCTTGGCGCTGCCGAGGTGGTGCTGGGGCCGCAAGGTGGAACTCAAAGCCCAGGCAGCAGAATGCGTGCGGGACCCGAAGCAGTGGATGGGCACCTACAAGGGCAGAGTCAGAAAGCGCTGATGAAGCCATGAGGGCAGGAGCAGGCGGGACGTGGCTCCTGGGTTGTTCAGAGCTATGCTGTAAGAAGGGTCATTGTTAGCACAGGACAGAGGCTCCTTACTGGTTCCTTACTGGCAACTACAGTGTTGCTTTGGTCCCTTCTCAGTACATGTAATAGCCCAAGATCACGGGAAGTTGACAGAGATGTGCAGTGCCCCCTTGCCAGGCAGCAGGGCTCAGCAGGGAGCCCTTGGAAGCTGGGATATGGTCCTTTCCAAAACCCAAGCAGCAGCATCTCTTGCTCTGCCATACTAAAATCACAGGTTGGCAGGCAATGCTAGGGTAGCATGTTTCTCCTGACATACATGTTCCCCCAAGGCAGGACCATCCTGTGCACCTCAGGAACGTTTCCTATACCCAGAGCTTGGCAAAAAGATGGAGCACAGGCTCTGCTACATACCTGGGTGCTTTGTTCTTCCGCTGCTTGAATTTCTTCAGCTGCCCATCCCTGAGAGCTCGGTTCTGCTCTTCTTCCTGCACGGTTTCCCGTCGCTGCCCTCTTCCCAGCTCGCTCTTCTCTTCCTGGTGTTCCAAGAAGAGCCTGGGAACCTTTCCATTCAACAGTATTGTTAGTCAGGTGAAGCCACGATGACCTTGAACCAAGCAAAGCCAGGCAGTTTTACCTGTTCTCCCCGGAAAAGCTCCTCTGCTGTTCACTCTCGGGAGCGATGGGAGGCAGCTGCAATGCAAATGTGTAGGTTAGCAGGGGGCAAGGACCTCCCTGCACAATTGCTACCCTGTCTCTAAAAGGCACATCCCTTGCATGGGTTTGCTCAGCTCAGCTGAGCCAGCTGTGGTGGGATCACCTCAGAAAGCAGGATGGCCAACCTGCATCAGCCTGGCTCTGCACTTTGCAGAGCTGCAGGCTGGTGGATGAGCGTGCTTGTCCCTGTGGTGGCAGCAGCCCCACCTTCTGAGAGGGGAGCCTTTTGTTGTCCCACTGCTCGTGCACTTCACTTACCTCTGCTGTTTCCAGCTGTGGCTGTGGTGCTGGTGCCTCCTCAGCCCCCTCACTGGCCAGCCCGGCCACCTGCTCCCTGAAGAGTTCCTCGTGGTGCTCAATAAGGAACTGGACGAGCTGGGTCACCTGCACACAGCAAATGACTGGTTTCAGCAAGGGGGTGATGAGGGCTCAAACAGCCTTTCCCAGCCTGACCCACATTTCTGTGCAGGAAGATGCAGCCGTGGGGCTGCTGTTCCCGGCTGCTGATGGGAAGAGGCAGCCAGGACCCTGTGAGCAGCAAAGCTGGGCTGGGCTGGGGACGCTGTAGGCGGGTGGTGAACACAGCGTACCTTCCCTGTCTCCTGAGCCAGGACATCCAGGGGCACCTCCTGGGGTGGGCTCAGGAGGTTTGGGGCCAGGCAGATGGCCAGGTTCCCAGCCGTCATCTTTGTGCTGGCCACGTTGTCGCTAATGCTGCTGAGCAGCACCAGCAGCTGCCGCAGCAGGAGCAGGTTGGCCACTGGTAGCCTGCTGGCCACCCTGAGGGAACAGGAGCACAGCGTTAATGAAGTGGGTGTTGACAACACAGGTCTCCCAGGCTGATCTCACCCAAGGCCACTGCCTGCTCTACAGCAGAGGGACTGCCTTTGCTGAGATAGGACCACCTCCCTGCCTCCCTGTCCTTCTGAAAAGGGCCCTTGTTGGAGCAAGCCCCAACAGCTGTGGAAGTGCTTCCCAGAGACAAAAGCTTTTTGGTGCCTCTTTATATCCCCCAGATCTAAACCGCACAGCAGCAGAATGTGGCTTGCAGGAGCCATGGCTATTTCAGGCAGGCCAGTGCTTTGCATTGGAGTCCCAGCCTGTGCCAGTTCCTGCTGGCTGCTGCCACACTTACTCTCTCAGAGCTGCCAGCCTCTCCTGCCTGCTGGTCTTCTCCATGGCATCCATCCACTCCTCGAACAACTCAACGTCGAGGAGCTTGGAGGGGATCTTCCGGAGGAGGTCCTGCAGTGCCAAGGGCTCCGCGTGAGGCTTTGGGCACTGCCCCCAGGAGCAGCCGCAGCATCCCCAGCCCTCTGGCTCGTGAACAGGCAGCTGGGTTTGTGCTTGTGCTCCCGCAGGTGCCCATCAGCAGCAAGAGAGCCCAGAGCTGCAGGGCTCTGGGTCAGCAGGGCTCACCTTCAGGAGGACAGCCAGCAGCAGCACGGGCTGGGTTTCCAGCTGAACTGGAAGCCCGCTGTCCAGGGCCTCCCTGAGCTCCCGGCAGGCGCGCTGGCTGGCTGCCAGCCGGAAGATCCCCTCGGTGGATGGGCCATGTTCATGGAGCAGAGCCAGCAGGTCCTGAGGGCACAGAGGAGGAGAGATGCTGGGCTGGAGACAGGCCCTGAGGTAGGTGCTGGGGACAGCCTGTCTGTGGAGGAGCTGGCAGGATGGGATGGGATGGGGACCCCGCAGCCAGGCTGGCTTACCTGGATGGGCTGAGGCAGCAATCCGTCCTGGCTGCAGAGATCTGCCAGGGGCCGGCCAAACAGAGCTCCCGCAGCCGCAGAGCCCGATGGCCCTGGTGCCTCTGGCACAGCCATGTTCCCTGGCAATGCCAGCTCGGGCTCACAGTGCTCACTGGGGTCAGGGTCATCCCTGCAGGGCAGACAGCATTGGGCATGAGCAAGACGGCTGCTGCAAGGTCTTGCTGTGCCGGCGCGTCCCCGAGCTGTTGGGGTACTCACCTGGACCCGCAGCAGCAGAGCCACTGCCCCATCCTGAGCAGGATGAGAAAAGACGCACGTATAATAATCTGCTAGGACAGCAGGGAGACGGGAGCGCTCCTCCTCAAAAACAAGAGGTTGGCACCCCCAGTGCCGCTGGTGCTGCTGCTCGCAGCACCGTACCTGCAGGCACTGGAGCCGTTGCCGGGCCAGCAGCGTGTTAGTAGGGAACACCATGGTGACCTCGGTTCTAGCACCTGCGGGCTCAGATGGGGCGGAGCCCTGTGGGGCTCTCCCCAGGGTGCCCATGTGCAGCTCCGGACCCAAAGACTGCTCCCTTACAACTGCAGTGTCCACCAATGGAAAGTCATGGCTCCTGCAGCCATGGTCTTCTGACTCACAGGACCTGGGACCCTCAGGTCTACCATGCACACTGAAGACTGAGGCAATGCTAAAGCATGAAATGCCTCTGTCTGTTCTTCATCCCCACTTTTCAGTGGCCATCTTCATAAAGTATCAGTCCAGTACTTTCCTTCGGCCTCCGGTTGTTATTAGCATACTTCAAAAAGCCTTTGGTTGTAGTCTGAGGGAACACTGACCAGTTTCATGTCTACTTGAGCTTTGGCCTTCCGTAGTGCCTCCCTCCATGTGTGATCCCCAGCTCAGTAGTCTTCCTGAGAATCATGACCTTGCTTCTAGAGAGCACACAATTTCTGTTCCTGCCCCAGTCCCAGGAGGAGTTCCAAGCTGCTCTTCTGCTGCGCCTGCTTCACTTCCATTGACACCATTTTATTTCAGTTTCTTTTCCTGAAATCCTGTCATGGGGCGCACATGCTGCTTTCTCCACGAGACCTCTGCTGGGGGGCACAGTGTCTATGGCAAGGTCTCCTGAGATGATTACGATTATGTCTCTTTCCATGTTGTTTTTCATAGAATGATGGGATAGTTAGGGTTGGAAAGGACCCTTTTTCTTCTTGAATAGTCGAGATAGAAATGATTCCTATCTCTGTCCTGTTTCTGTCTGAGATTTTGCCTTTCTTACCTTTCTATGGACTTCCTAACAACCTCTTTCTCCACCCAATTAACAGTCTTCTAGTGTCTGAATGTGGCCCAAAAGGATGTCGATTGTAGCCCCACCCATTCAAGGGGGACCATTGAAGGGACTATTCATTGAAGGGAGCATCCATCAGGAGATGGAAGCTGGGGGAATTTACAAACGAGCAGCAAGGAGATAAGCTTTCAGTGATAATCAGAAGTCAAATATGTTAAATTCTCACATCCAGGCAGTGAATTCTTCTGAGAAGATCCGATTCACCAGCTAGACCTAAATGTGAAACCTCGCAACTTTGTGTATATATAGCATCAGTCAAGGCTACTGTCTCGTCCAGGTATTAAAAACCCCTAATTCCTAAAGTTAACAGTCGTTGTTTTCTAATTCTGTAAATTAGTTTATTTCTGTTTATTGAGACGCATGACACGAGCATATAGGTTCATAGAGGAGACAAAGCCTGTGGCATTTCTGTAATTACGAGACTGAGAATCTAAATCGTGTCTAGAGTCGTCTCTACTTTCTGAGACTAGACTACACTGACTGTATTGGTGATCTGCACTAATTATGGCAGAGATTTGGTTGCCTAGCTCACATGTAGATATCTGCATTGACTTTATGAAATTTAGGTGAAACAAATCCCACCCCATTTACCCTAATGACAGAGACATAGGTACATTCCAGTGAGCATATGCAAGTTTTGACATACTGTTTGAGATGCACTTTAGTGTAAATCCCAAAGGCAAGAATAGGATTCTCAAGCAAAGGAGTTTATTTTTCATGTTATCAGGGGCCTCACTGCGATATGAATGCCTTAAGGAAGCTAAAGCTAGTTATAGCCCATATATTAGCAGCAACCTAGAATTATGACAGGTAATGCCTCTAGTTATTCAGCTAGATCAAAGAAAGCAACTATTCAGAACCCTGCTCTGCATTGAAAGATTGTGAACATGGATGTAGGTCTTCTAAGAAAAGTGCCTAAATATTGTCAATAGGAAGTGCAGCATTTCCAATCTGAAAAACAGCAAAGTGCTTGGTTTTTACATGTCTTCAGGTGTAAGAGATGTGAGTTTAAATGATCAGTACAAATCACTTGAAATAAAAATAGCACATTTGAAAATAATATTCTCAAGGCCGAGCCTGTTGGTTCATCTTAATAGCTGGTATTAAAAAAAATTGAATTAAGGACAATAACAGGTTACTTATTGTTTAATATGATAACTGTTACATAACTGTTCGTAATGGCCAATAGTCCAGCAATTCATAGAATCATAGAATCATAGAACAGTTAGTGTTGGAAAGGACCTTAAGATCATATGGTTCCAATCCCTCTGCTATGGGCAGGGACACCTCACACTAAACCATGTCACCCAAGGCTTCATCCAACCTGGCCTTGAACACCACCAGGGATGGAGCATTCCCCACTTCCCTGGGCAACCCATTCCAGTACCTCACCACCCTCACAGTAAAGACTTCCTCCTTATATCCAATCTAAACTTCCTCTGTTTAAGTTTTAACCCATTACCCCTTGTCCTGTCACCACAGTCCCTAATGAAGAGTCCATCCTTATAGGCCCCCTTCAGATACTGGAAGGCTGCTATGAGGTCTCCACGCAGCCTTCTCTTCTCCAGGCTGAACAGCCTCAACTTTCTCAGCCTGTCTTTGTACAGGAGGTGCTCCAGTCCCCTGATCATCCTCGTGGCCCTCCTCTGGACTTGTTCTAACAGTTCCATGTCCTTTTTATGTTGAGGAGACCGGAACTGCACACAATGCTCCAAGTGAGGTCTGACAAGAGCAGAGTAGAGGGGCAGGATCATCTCCTTTGCCCTGCTGGTCATGCTCCTTTTGATGCAGCCCAGGATACGGTTGGCTTTTTGGGCTGCGAGTCTACACTGAAGCTGGCTCATGTTCATTTTCTGATTGACTAGCACCCCCAAGTCCTTCTCTGCAGGAGTACCATGAATTTCCTTTTTGCCCAACCTGTAGCTGTGCCTGGGATTGCTCCGACCCAGGTGTAGGACCTTGCACTTGTCATGGTTAAACTTCATGAGGTTGGCATCAGCCCACCTCACAAGCGTGTCAAGGTCCCTCTGGATGGCATTCCTTCCCTCCAGCGTATGAACCGAACCACACAGCTTGGTGTCATGGGCAAACTTGCTGAGGGCGCACTCAATCCCACTGTCCATGTCACCAACAAAGGTATTAAAACAAGACCGGTCCCAACACTGATCCCTGAGGAACAGCACTTGTTACAGGTCTCCAGCGAGACATTGAGCCGTTGTCCACAATACTTTGCGTGCAGCCATCCAGCCAGTTCTTTATCCACTGAGTGGTCCCCCTATCAAATTGATGTCTCTCCAGTTTAGAGACAAGAATGTCATGTGGGACAGTGTCGAATGCTTTACACAAGTCCAGGTAAATGATGTCAACTGCTCTACCCCTGTCCATCACTTTTGTAGCCCCATCATAGAAGGCCACCAAATTGTTCAGGCAGGATTTCCCCTCAGTGAAGCCATGCTGGCTGTCACCAAGCACCTTGTTGTTTTTCATGTGCCTTAGCATGCCTTCCAGGAGAATCTGCTTCAAGCTTTTGCCAGGCACAGAGGTGAGACTGACTGGTCATCCATTTTCCTCTTCTTGAAAATGGGGTTATATTTCCCTTTTTCCAGTCATTGGGAACTTCACCTGATGGCCACGATTTTTCAAATATGATGGCCAGTGGCTTTGGAACTTCATTCTCCAGCTCCTTCAGGACCTGTGGATGGATTTCATCAGGTTCCACAGACTTGTGCATGTTCAGGTTGTTAAGATGGTCTCAAACCAGATCCTCTCCTACAGTGGGCCCAAGGTCTTCATTCTCACAGTCCTGCAGATCTGCCTTCCAAGACTTGGATGGTGTAGTCAGAGCATTTGCCAGTGAAGACCAAGGTAAAGAAGCCATTCAGAACCTCAGCCTTCTCCAAATCCAGGGTAGCCAGTTCTCCTGACAGCTTCTGGAGAGGGCCCACTTTGTCCCTAGTCTGTCTTTTATTTGCTACATACCTATAGAATCCCTTCTTTTCATCCTTAACATCCCTAGCCAAGTTTAATTCTAACTGGGCATTAACCTTCCTAACCTGGTCCTTAGCTTCCTGGACAGCATTCCTGTATTCTTCCCAGGCTGCCTGTCCTTGCTTCCACCTTTTATAAGCCTTTTTCTTCCCTCTAAGTTTCCTCAGCAGCTCCTTATCTTTATTTATCCATGGATAAATACACTAAAGGAGAGCCTTTGCCCTGCATCATGAGCAAAATCAGGCATGAATTGGGGAATTCTATTTCAGGTAGTTCATTGCTGATTTATGACTGCACAGGGTGGTCCCTGACCTCTTCCACAGGCCACCTTTCACCCTTGCAAGTTCTGTCCTGCTCCTTCCAGTTATGCTCAGCACACCCCCATGCTCCATAGCTCTTGTATTCGTAGTGGCTTTCTTAGGCAAGTTTCAGCAGGACTGTGAAAAAGTGGTCTTTTCAGTCTAACCTGGAGACTGCAGAGCTGTTTAGAGTGGTAAGATGCATGAGTTTTAATTCTGCAGCCTGTGGGGAGAGATGAGCATGGAATGCTAATAAGTGAGGAAACTTCTAGCATCTAAGTTGAAAAAGAAAGAATTTGCTCCAGTTTGGGGATGGTCAGATAAAGTTGGTACTTGGTGGGATGTCATGAACATTGTTAGTGACTGGCTTTTCAGGAAGCTCTTGCACTGCTTTCTGAAATGGTTTCCTGGCTTCAAATCTGATGTAATCAACTGGGTAGATGGATGCCCAGTTCTGGAGACAACCAAACATGCTGTACGATGTATCTTAATGATTCTTAGGAAACTCTTATTTTGAAAGACTAGTGAGTTTAGGAACTGCATTGCAGGGAGAGGAGGAAGAGTGGAGGTTGCATCACACTCTTGATTTATGCACCAAAAATCCACTAAATGCTCCTTTGTATCTACCAGCTATAGAACTTCTGATTATTTTCCTATTCTGCATATATTAAATGTGATGTTATTCTCAAAGAAACAGACTTGCATGTAAAAGCAGGAGGATATGAACAATTGCACGAGTTTCAGAGTACAGGAAATGTTAATGCTTCCATTTTTCATTCCTTTATATTCTTCTAATTATGAAGTTTGTCCCAGGAGTATTAGTCACTGATATTTACTGCTAATTTAGCTAGGCAGCAGTGTATAGAGGATACAATCTTCAAATTATTTTAGTAGCATGCATTCAGAACTAGCTTATGGAAGTAAGTGAATAGATTAAGTGGGAGTGGGTACACTACATATGAACTTAAAATATGTATTAAAATCTTTCAAGTGTTTCAATTTCAGAATTTCATCTTTACATCTACCACTGAGATTTTATGTCACTTCTATATTTATATTTATATGATGGGTAAAAAGGTATTGGATAAGACTAATTTTTCACGTAGTATGTGTTAATAGAGTAAAAGAAAATATATTAAATTCTAGTGAATTGCACCTTATTCTTTTTAATGAAAGCAAATCATTAAAACACTAAGCAGAAATGCTTTATGAAATCAGTAAACCTTCAGTTGAAGATCTAAAAACATATCTGTTAAATAAGAATACGTGAAGAAATGGTTAGTGATCTGTATATGTGCTGGACTCAGACTTGTTCAAAAGTGAGTAACCGTGCTTTAGTGATGCCAGATGGCACAGTGCATTGTGGAAACTGGAAAGAAATAGATTAAGAAAAAAAATAAATGTGAGGAGCTCTTTTTTCTGGCCTTTGGTATAATGCTATGCTGTGGAGTGCTGAACCAGGATCACCCAGTGTTTACAGAGCAGTAAATCAGGGTGATTGGTACATTCCGTGTAACATCAAGCAGACTGTCGCGTGATGTTAAATGCGATTCCCATTGGAAAATTTGCGAATCGCTCTGTCCAAATCAACAGACAAGCCATGACTAAGATTATCTTGTAAAATGTCCCATGAGTAATACTGAGTCACTCTACATCATCCAGCTATTAGAGAAAGTGGTTGGTATTCTCGGGTGAGAATTTATCATCTTGTTCCGTTTGCCTTAGAATTTATTCAAGTCATCGAGCTGAGGCAGAATTTAATCATAACCGACCATCTGACCTAGCTACATGTAGCACGAGTGCTTTGAGTTGTTTTTATTTCCTTAGGAAGTAGTGGAGGCAATAAACACTTTTGAATGAGAAGAGAGATTTGAAAGTTCACTGTATAACCTGATGAGAGAGATCATGAGACTTCTCAGAATGTAATAGTAGAAGGTTACTGCTTTCAGACGGTCTATTTTCAAATAATGCTTGTTATTTATAATGTTATGCAGCATTCACACACACATGGTATTTAAGGTCTCTGGTCTAGGATCAGTAATCAATTACGCTTTCGCTGCCCTGACACAGAGATTAATGTGACTACCTTCGTATCCTAGACAAAGCACTGAAATTACTAATGTCTTTTAACATCTAGTAGACGCGTTTCTGTGATTACACACTTGCAGGCGCTTGGGGAACAGCTTTTTAAAAAGCTGCATGCACTTTCATAGTAATTCACAATTGTGAGAATTTATAAACAGAGTCTGTTCCTTTGATGTTTCTAGTGCTACTGACTCACACCTCTCATCAGACTTAAAAGGAACCCTGAAGTATGGAATGGTGCTCAGCCGATTCACTGGGGTGCATATTCACTCCTGTTGAGTTTTGTATATGAATTTTCCAGGAAGTAGTAAAAAGTCTGCATTCACTGAAAGAACTACTTATTTCATCAAATACGGGTATTTAAGCCATGCAGTGTTCTTTTTAATGAGCTATTCTAGGGCATTTGGTTTTACAAAACACTTCCATTTCATTGGGGGATGACTTCTGTGGGCCATGGAGATGTGAAATCAACTTCCTCTGCTAATATTTATAAATCTGGGGGGATTTGTTTGGTTGGCTGGTTAGTTTTGTTTGTTTGGGGTTTTGCTTGTTTGTTTTTCACTCCCATCTACAAGTAGGACAGAAATTGTATTTTTATTGCGGTAAAAAATGCAATACTGATAACATTTTGACTTTTACTTTTGTTTTTTTCTACTGGATGTGTAGAATCACAGATATGATTCTTTATCATTCCTCTCAGTACCAAAAAAGCTGAAAACATTTTCAGAAAACATTCCTGAAGATATGAAGACTCTCCAAGCATCTTGTCATCAGCAGAAATCCTCCTCTCACTCATCCCAGAGGATTAGTTGTGTTGAGTGAGCATGCACTTGCTGTTTGCTCATGTTCATTGTGCATTCTTGGGTGTCATTTGTGTGTGACAAGTGCATCCTACAGCAGATACAATCTTTTCATTTCCCTGAGCTGTTCTTTGTAGCTTTCATTGTAGGATGTCAGGTTATCAAAGGCACATTAGAAAAAAGATCTCCTCCCTGATTACAGCACCCTGTTAGATCTTTGCAAACAATCTTCAGAGCATCCCTTTGAAATGAGGTGGTGCTGTAATCACTGCTCACACGTGAGGAAATAAGGCACAGAGACTACAATAAATAATCTTTGACGGAAGAGTTTGAGAACGTCTGGGGCTGAGCACTTTTATTTAGTACTGTCTTATTGTGGTTTTATATCAACTGCAGTCATAGCTATTTTGATTTATTAAATAATGAATGAGATCTCAAGCTGTCACACTTGGTGTAGTAGGGATGCAGAAAGACGTCTAGATGGAGAGTGCTGGGTGCCCATCTTCTCTTAAGTCTATAGAACAAAAAGCTCTACAAGAGAGCAGTCAGTCCCACAAGGCCACCTCTGGCCATCTGATGTAGATGCCTGACCCATATACCTCCAGCTAGTAGAGAAGAATCTGTATCGTTGTCATTATCTTTAAAGAGGAGACTTGGTCAACATCATACAGGTTACAGAGCATTGTTACAGATGGCATCTAGTTCTCAGATCTGAAGAGCAGAAACCACCCCAAACTATATGATTAGCTTTTCGTCTGAAGTCTCCTGTGTGATTCGTTACACACTTTCTAACTTTTTTGACAGCAGAAATAAGGAGAGCCATATGGTTGAGGCAGTAGACAAGTATCACTGACGTTCTCAGATTAGTCTGTTCTTTATGTAATTGAATGGAGAAAAGAGTATCAGATTGTGTAATTACATATTGAATCCTAGCACACAGATGATTTATTAACAATGCTTGAGCAGAATTTGTTATCTCATCTCCTGATTTTTAAATAGTGGACTTGAAATTTCAGCATCTTTTTTTTTTTGTGTTTTAACATTCTAAATATCCAAGTTTGTTGAAACTTTATGGATTCTCCTTCCTTCCCCTTGATGCATCATCTATGGTGTTCGAGGTTTTTTTTTTTACAGCAGGCTTGTCTACAGGCTTTTCTTAGCATGAGGAGAATGTCATTTCTGTATGGACTTTCCTCCAGAAAATGGTGGAGAGCTAAACTGACAACAGAGTGGTGTTCACAGAGACTTCACTCAGGCACTTACCTGTTGTGCCAGGTTAGGAGATTCTCTTTATTTTATATAGTTAGAGAATGGTAGACCATCCCAGAGAGATCAGCAAAGAATAAAAACCTTCCAGGATAAGAGTTGACTTTATGACAAAGTGCCCTTCAAGCATCATAACCCCACCTGCACCCATTTTCTCAGGGCCCATAATATGATCCTTTTTTCTCCTTTGTGAAATACTCTTCATGTATGTTCATGCCTATGTCTTTTATCCTGTTCTCTACGGGTCTTTTGCAAGCTGTTTTCTTGTATCCCACCCTTTTCTGCTCTGGTTCTGTTCGTACTCTCTTCCCACTGCCATTTTGCATTCCCTTCCTTCCTGTCTCTGTTCTTTCTATGCTACATATTTATTTTGCTGGCATTCCACATTCTTCTGAGGTCTTGTTTGAAGTGCGTTATTTATCCTTTCTTGCTGTGTCAAGGGACAGTACACAGTTTTCCTTCTGCAGTTTGATGAAAGTGCTAGTGACTCCCAACAAGCAGGAGTGCCTAACCCTAACCCTGAGTTTGCCCACAGACTCAGAACATGATCCTCCGTAGATGAGCACTACTAGAGCTAATTTTGTCATCCAGATAACAGTTTCTGTTGAGAGCTGCACGTTGGCAAAGTCAACAGAATGAGGAGGGCAGTGCTTGTGTGTGTGTCTGTGGCTAAGCTAGCTTTCATACCTTGCATAAACAATAGCTTAAAACATTGCCATTGCATTGTTTAGTGATAATAAATGATACAACACACAGATAGATGTTTTTCCAAGGTGGCATTGACTTTTTATTAACTTCTATGAACCTTTAGGCTGATACTTGTTACAGGAACATCTCCAGTCTGAGATTTGTTTCAAAAGCTGTCTATTGATTGGAGTGAAACTCAAATGCATTCTCTCTTTCCACCTGAGCTGTTTCTCATATTATTTCAACATCTTTCTGCTTTAATGAAGAAATAGCTTAGATCTGAAGAGCTGGGATAAAAATAGAATAGTTCCAAGTAACATCAGGCTTTGAATAAAAAAATAAGCCATTTTATTACCGTGCATGACATCTCTGTGGGTGCAGTTCTGGTCTCCCAGCTGCAGAAACAATGTAGTAGCATTAAGTAAAGAATGGAATGGATTTTGCATGCAGTAAGATTAAATTAAGTTCTTAAGCTTGAAAAGGAGGAGTTGTAGGAGGGTTTTGATAATGTTAGGAATGATCAGGAGAGGAGGAGAGAGCATAAACAAGAAAACATACTTTTGTATAAGTCCATAGTGATTTTGCATCACAGGGAAGGAACAGCTTCTATGTGAAGAGACTTTAAATAAGAAAGAATTCTGCAGTTTAGAAGAGGAATGACAGGAGAAATTGAGTGAAGTATGTAAAATCATGAATGTCATGGAGAAGGTGAAGAGAAATAATTATTTGCTATTTCTCAGAGTGCAAGAGCAAGGAGATAGCCAGTGAAATGATCAAGCAGTAGCTTCAAGACAAATGAAGGGAAGTAGTTCTTCATGATGTGCCTAATTAAATTGCAGGATTCATTGCTGCAGAGTGTTGTGGAGGCTTAAAGTCTGAACGGGTTCAAAAGCATTTAGACAAATTCATGGCGGATACTTCTATCTAGGGCTATTAAACACAATGATGGGAATTGGAAATCCCTAAACCACAATTTACCGGAAGATGCAAGGTTGCTGGAGGGTTGGGCAGAGGGAATGAAGGACTGCTGTATGAAATAGCATGGCATATTCTCTTCCTAAGCATCCAATGCCAGCCACTACTAGGGATGGAAGTAGTAGGGAAGGAACGACTGCTCTCCCCTACTTGCACCTTCCCCTTAGGTAGTTATGTACATTGATGAGATCCCCCTGAGCCTCCTCTCCTCCAGGCTGAACAGTCCCAGCTCTCTCAGCCTTTCCTCACAGAAGAGATGCTCCAGACCCTTTGTCACCTTTGTGACCCTTTGCTTGACTGACTCTAGTACTGGACCCAGTACGGCAGGTGTGGCTGTGCTAGTGCTGAGTGGGTGGAATCCATATTGTGCTTTGAGGCTTGGAATGAAGCAGAGCTCAAGGTGGTTTAAGCAGCCAGCTTTCAGAGTATATCTAACCATGGCTGGGGCAAGCCAAGGAGCATTTCAGCAAAGCAGGGTTACTTTTTTTTAAGTATTTGGTATCTATGGTTGAGGCTTTAGGAGAATGGATGCTTGTGCATTGCTGCTTGAGTGTTAGCTGCTGTCTGAAACTCTTAGAGAATCTGAATTTCACTTGATGTTCTGAAGCTGTCATTTCAGGAGCATCTGTGTGCTTGCTGATTACCTACACTTTATGCAAAAATATTTTATTTCATTTTACCATACAGAATTACTTACATGTTTGTACAAGCATCAGACCAGGTACCAGTAGAATGAGATTGGAAAATGGAAGTAAAATTTTCAAGTACAAGGTTAACCCGGGTTCTAGTTGTTTTCCAAAATAAGACTTCGATAAATCTAGTTAGTGATTTTCCTCCTGTAAAAACCTCCTGTAAAAAAAGAAGTGTTTATCCCTGTACAGTGTGATCCTGTAAGCTACTTTTGTGATGCTGCAATGGATGATTCATTGTGCTGAATTAATTCATGCTTTGCCACCTTCAAATAGAAAAGATATTGTGCAAAGACGAACATTTAGACTAAATGTGTTTGAGAAATGAATTGCATACTTGTAATTGGTTTTAGTTCTTAAAAGTATCTAAAAGGATTTTTGACATTTTGAGGTGTTGCAAAAGTCCATCATTTGTATAATAACTTTTCATCGTTGAGGAAGGCTCGTGGATGTTTTTCCCTGTGGGATTTTGTGTTTTTTCATCATTCATCAAGTGATGAAAGATGCTTAATATTTCTGGGAAGGAAGGGGGAAAAAAAAAAGGCTGTGATTCACACTGGAGAGCTTCAAAGCCATGAGAAACTGGACTCTAAAATAGTCTACTAGAGAGAAAATGTGTATGTTACTTTTACATTACATTTTTATTATCAGCTTTTAGTGTTTGTTATATAGTGAGAACCAAAAAGCTAAACTGCAGTATGAAACTGCAAAGAGAAAGTAACTCAGCTGTAGTAACTAGATAACACTTGGCTGTGGTTTTAGTGTAATGCATCGTGTAGAGTCTCCTGACTATTATTATATTTGTAATTTCTCAAAATTTGGAAACAGAATGTAAAGATGCCACTGAAGTAACCTGATAACTTCAAAAAATTCTGAGACTTCCTCAAGGCCTGAGTTTTCTGTCTTACAAGTTACTGTAACTATAAATGCCATTCAAGCAAGGAAATCTAATTAGCTTTTTGCTTTTACAGGAAAAATTAATTGGTGGCATCCATGGCATACTTTTTCTCCTTTCCTGCAAGCTCTCTTTGTTGAGAAGAGTTGATCGTTATCTCTCTGCCAGGAGTTTGGAGGCTGGTCTTGCTCTGGATGTCCTGTCCCTTTTGGTTATTGCTTAGAGCATGATAAACCACTGGTACAAAATCAAGACATACCAAATATATGTGCAGGTCCCAGCATGACAACTCTGAGCTTATGATGCAGTAAACACTTAGGATTGATTGCCAAGCAATCAACTAGTATAAGGCAGGAGAAAAAAAATACATTAAAAATACCTCTGTTGTTACTTGTCTTGCAGCAGTTTTTTTTCTCTAGATTTCTTGCTTCATGAAAAAGGGATCTTCCAAGCATTTGTAACACCATGTTCTAGCTAAACAATGTTTTATGAGGCATGATTGTTACTACCTTTTATATAAAACTAAGAGTTACTAAATGTCAGCAGGTGACAAGTTCAACATGAATTAAATGAAGTGGTGAAGCTTCTTAGCAGAGGATGTTACTGTATGCTAAAAGTCTTCATGTGTTGAAAAAGACAAGTTTATGGAAGACAAATCCGTTGAGGGTTATTAAACGCAAAGATACCATCTCTGGCTCAGGAAATCCCTGAACTGAAATTTCTACTGAAATTTGACATGCTAAGGAAAAAGCATTAGCAGCTTGGCTCTTTATCGTCTGTTTTAAGTCTCTGTTACTGGATACCGTCAGAAACAGGATAGCAGATTAAAAACCTTTATTTACTTGGATTTTTTTTGCATTGATTTACTGATTTATTTTTCCATATCATTGAGTTGCACATGGAACATTCCCAGGGTAGAGTCTTTGGCACTGCTTCACATACTCTCTTCAAAAGTGTCATCACTGCTATTTCAGTTTCCTTTTATTTATTTGAAATACAGAGTTTAAAGTGGGAACAGCAAAATTTCACCTTGTTCTAAGGATGTTTCGATGTGTTCTTTTCTGCCTTTATCTGTTTCTCTATGACATTTGGGTTTGATGGGTTACTCTAAAAATACTCCCCTTTCTTGTGGACTAGAGTTCATGAACTCTACTCCACATGGCTCGGTAGCATCTTTCTGTATTGAGTAAAGGATCCTCTTTCATGCCTAGTTCTCCTGCTAAGTTTGCAATAAGAGTTACCTTTTCCTCCATACAGCCACTATTTTTGAATCGTAACCTAATTTTATGTTGATCCTGTTCTTCTCTTTAAGCATCTAAGAGCTCAATTCAAGCAAGGCTGATAGATGTGAAGTGGGGCCTGAAAGGAATTTAAGTGTCAGTCTAACTGTGTCATCCTAACCTTTGCCAAATTTCCATTAAGCCCCAGATCTGTAAGCACTTCTAGGTAATGCAGCTCCAGTAGATTCCCTCGGTGCCCGAAAGTCTGCTTGTGCATACTTCCAGCAATGCAAGCTGTTTTAGCAGAGAGGTCTGTACCTCATACACAGATTTGAATATTTTTTGAGTATCCTGCTCTCTGAAGAACCTCTGAAGTGTTTGCAGATCACCCTGCATACAAACAGCAGAATTAATGATGTACAGAGTGTGTTCACCATGGGTTCATGAGAAGCAGAGACACTTGTGTAAGGGTCTCAACATAGTACTCACAGTCAGAAGTTCAGTGCTTAGGGTTAGTAAAATGAGGGGGAATGGTTGCACATTCCCATTTCCTGGTCCAAAGCCATTGGATGGTAAATAAGGCAGAGCAGTTCAGGAGCAAGAACTACCCTCACTTCTGAGAGTGACCTACTACCAAGTACTGCTCCCTGATTTTACCCCTCTGTTACTATGTCTTGCATACCTTTCTGTCTTAGGAGCAGAAGGCACCTTGTTCTCTCCCCCTGTGCCTGTGCTTATCTTAGGAGTTTTGGGTATGTGTGTGTGTATGGTTTGGAGATAAGATGCTGTTGGTAGCCTGTTAAGCCATCTTTGGAGTATAGCATGGAGGAAGTCCCATTTCTCTTCATCTGCATTAACATACACATCATCAGCTCCAAGTGGGCTCTATGTAATCTTTACCCAAGTTTCTAGTCCTGTATTTACTTATAAAGTAAATATTGAAATAAGGGAGAGAGAACCAAATTTCCAAAATAATCTTCCTTAAGATCTATGACTTTGATATCATCCTGAAATTACAGCAGTCATTCTTCGCCTAAAAATCTGCGCATATATTGCTCTATTTCTTACAGTAAGAACAGTTGCATTACTGTAGTTAACTTTGATTAATTCCTAGCCAATTCATAGTATTAAATGATCATTAGGTCTGGTATTAACTATAAATACTGGTTTAGGTTTATTTGTTTCTAATTGCTGTGTTTCTTTACTTTTATTTTGATAGAGACCTACCCTGCAGCTGACTGTTGTGGAGTAACAGTCATATAAAATGCTTTCTGAATTTCGAGGAAGTTCGTCTTCTGTTCTGATCTCTAGCTAATATTTCCTTTGCTCTGTTTATCTTGCCTGATAAATGGAAACCATCTGAATCACACAGGTCTTGTGTGATTTCATTGTGTTCAATCTGCTTTCTTAAAGAACATTTCCATAGTTTACCCTTTCTGTCTTACAGCTGAAATAACTTTTAAAGCACCATCTAACTTGAGCAATTGCTTTCTACCAAAAAACTGTTTTCCTTTTTATAAAGTGGATGATGTTCCCTGAAGAAACTGCAGGATTTCAGGAAGCACACATTATTCAAATGCTTGGTGAGAAGAAGCAGGTCTGCAGGGCATTGAAGTATTACGAATAAAAAGGGAAAATTACAGTGCTTCATTTCTTCCAAGCTGCTGTGCTTTGTTGCTCATTCTGAAAAGTCCTCTCTGTACCCTTCCAGGTTCTGAGATATACAACAGGAATGCATTGGTTTTATAGGTAAATTTACCCTAACATATATCTACATATATGTCTACATCTCTCTCTCCCTCTCTCTCTCTCTCTCTCTCTCTATATATATATATATATATAGCATAGTACAAAACCAGATTCTCACATTAATTTGCTAGATACTGTGTTTGATGCGAAATAATTAAATTTTGAGTTCTAACTAACCAGTAGTCTTAATCAAGACAGGTGGTAGTTCTAATAAATAGCTCTTCTGCACAAAGTAGTTTGATTCAAACAAATCAATCTGTACAGTTGTTTTCAAGTATTGTACATTTTACCTTATTATTTAGTTGAACATCATTTTACCTTATTTCTTTTTTTATTCCAATTCTACCTTAATGGTTATTACTAATAAAAGGACTTGTAACTCCATATTCTGCCAAATCTAGAGGTGATTTATAAAACAGTTCATGTTTCATATGGATAAACTAGGCCTAAACCCCCGGAAAACAAAGCAACAAAACCAAAACTCAACTGTGGTAATGCTGTTTCACTCAATAAATTCTCTTTTAAAAATTCAAGGTAAACTTTTTGTTTCTTATCTTGGTCAGTAAATGTTTCTGCATTGTTCTTGTAATTTTAATTTCAGGAGGCTTTTCTTTTTGAAACCTTATGAATTCGGGGCAGGAAAAACTGTTTCCTACCTCAATACAAATACAGAGAGAACGAGGGGGTACAAAACCAAGGCCAACACACAAAATGTTCTGCAAATCTCAGATCTCAGGAGGGAAGTCTATAGTTGGACCATGGATGGAGCAGGTGCATTGTCAGAATATGTCACAGGTACTACTGCTGTAATGAAACTACAGAATATGCTTTTCGAGTGTGTTGAGACAGGATCTCTCAAGTCAAACATTGCTGTAGTTATTAGGCAGATCGATAAGCAGTGTTATCTCTGTGGATTAGAGTAAATTTCCTATAGTTCTGCAATGTAGCTAGGATTTCCTAGATATCAAGGTTATTACAAACCAAAAAGACTCAGACTAATTTGACTTTATGTAGTTTTATCTAATATGCCCTGAGATTTTAGAATTATGTCTGTTTAAGCTGAGGTAAATATGAAAGGCTTTTTTCTTTGAACCAACAACTGAAATTCAATTGCAATGAAGCCTTTTATATACACTTGAGAGTCTGCTTGGGTGGTAACATTATTCAACCCCACCGGGGAAGGTGCAAACTGTATCTCTGAGAAGCTGACTTAGACTCTCATTCCTGTATACTGTGGTGGGCAGTTTAAGCAAATTGCTTCTTAATTACAGGGTTCTCCTTGATAACAGTGAGAAAAAATAGGTTTGGACAGTATCGATTCCAAGCACTTTTGTTCCTCTTTGGGGACATTCCCAGCCAGCAAAACATTCACTCATGATGGTCAGATAAAACAGCTTAAGTTCACCCCATGCTTAATTTAATCAATAGGAGCCTATTTACTTTGCAGAATGGTGGCAATGTTAATTTAGCCCTGGGAAATCATCATCACGTGTCTCTGAGGTAGAACAGAAAACAAGTTTTGGTTAAATATTTGCAAGCCTATCCAGGTATCTTGAATTTTCCCCAGTTGTTTTTTAAAAGAGTGTAGTTCTTTCATAATATTAATTTTGGCAAGTTTCATCCATCTTTTCTTAGCTGCATACGAGCATTCTCTCTTTGTAAGCATTTGTTTTGAAACTTACTAATTTTCAGCGAGAGCTATATGTTATCCTGTATCATTCTGTATCACTGGTAGTACTGGAAACAGCCATAGTGGGCTAATGCTGGGTTTGGGTTTGGAAGGCCTTTGATGTAAAATTTCACCTTCAGAATATTTACCAATGTTACAGATTCTGTTAGATGAAAGAGTAATAGTATAACTTCTTAGGGAGAAATAGGGATAAAGTGAGATTAAGTGCTCTGCACCCTTCTGTAGTATGCTCCAGATGTAAAGCTCTACAATGAACAGCACTGAAGAGCATAACACAGATAGTCTGTCAGTCTAACCATAAAACGTCATCTGTGTAGTACATTTTCTAATTATCTGAGGTGAATGATTTAAATTCAGAATAAACAATAATGCAGGTGTTTGGGGGTTCTGTTTGTTTGTTTGTTTTTTAAAACCTGTTCAGCCTGGAGAAGGTAACGCTCTGGGGAGGCATTCGAGCAGCCTTCCAGTACCTGAAGGGGCACCTACAAGAAACCTGGAGAGGGACTTTTTGTAAGGGCCTATAGAGAAAGAACAAGGGAGAATGGCTTTAAACTGACAGAGAGGAGATTTAGATTAGATGAGAGGAGGAAATTCTTCACGGTGAGGGTGGTGAGGCACAGGCACAGGGTGCCCAGAGAAGCTGTGGCTGCTCCATCCCTGGCAGTGTTCAAAGCTGGGTTAGATGGGAGTTTGGGCAACCTGGTCTAGTGGAAGGTGCCCCTGACCATGGCAGGAGGGTTGGAACTGGTTGATCTTTAAGGTCACTTCCAACCCAAACCATTCTGTGAATCAATGTAAAAACCAACAAACATGCCAACTACAAATGAATAAAGATTTGCATACAGATACATCTGATGCTCAAGCTACGTTGTCCAGTTTTGGCTTTTGGGTTTCTTTTTTTGCATTCTGCATTTTCTCAGTTGTGAACTTTTTTATTTGCTACAGTAACAACACAGTATGGAAAGTGAAACGTTTTGAGATTGCATTTTGAGGACTTGAAATTCCCTCACCATATTACTGTTACTTTTATAGATGCTGTGGCAGCAAGTCCATTAGCAAAACAAACAAGGACTAGAGTGGGAGCTGATGAAATGAACATGGAATACAAGCCAAAGCAGGTAAGACAAGACTGCAGACTAGTCAGTGGGCTGACAGTGCTTGAGGAAGGATCTGTTAGCACCTGGGTGATGCTTTATAAGTGAGAAAACCAGTGAGCTAATAATAATTATTATAAACATAAAAATAACCAGAATCCTAAAATTTTATTCTGAAAAGCAAGGAAAACATGGAAGAAAAAGGTCTGTGGCTAGATGGGGGATATTGCAAGTAGAGATGATTGTATTTTTGGAACGTAAATAAAACTTGTTCGCAACAGTATTGCAGTAGTGACCAGCAGAGCTCCCGTCATGGACAGGTGATATGGCTCAGTGTCAAGAATCAAATGAAGGTCGATTTGGCTGCAGTGCAGATCACATCACTGGTGTCAAGATGCAGTACAGGTTGGCATTTATGAGACTTCCTTCATAACTATTTCCAGCATCTGATGTGATAAGGGAGGATATAAGAAAGCAAAAGGATCAGTTGTTATAGGCTTGTGCCTATAGAATAGTAAAATTGATTATGAAAAAAAAAGGGGGGGGGAAGAAAAATACTCCTGTTGTGGTCTTTTTCCACATCTTTTTTTCTAACTAAAGAGCCTTTGTAGAGAAACTAGCCATGGGGTTTGTAAATAATGTTTAAATTCCTACAACAAAATATATCTTACATACCAGTGAGAGTTGTTAAAGAAATCATAATTGAGTGGTGTCATATTGTGCTCATCTTTCAGTTTTGACCATTCAATTTCACATTATGCATGAAATTTCATTCTATGAAATGAAAATGAACCAGTTTATTTCCACGAGTGATCCATATCAGCATTTTTATTTTATTTTTTTTTTTTTTTTACACTATGGAGATTAGATTAATATTCCTTTTGGCTCTGGTCTGCAAAGTCAGTGCTACATCCGAGTTATGCTACATCCAGTTGCATCGCATTTAATACTAACAAAACCTTGCAATTACAGAAAAGTGATGTAATTTAAAGAATGTGATTTTAAATTAGCTTTCTCTGGACAAAGGACTTGCTTCTCCAGTTGCAAGATGCATAATTGAGAAAAAAATACTATAGTTAAAATGTTCCTTGTATGTATTTCTTGTAATGAAGTCTTGCATTGCAAACATAAATGCGCATTAACCAGAAATTTGGATTCTGAATGGCACTGCATGCTTTAATTAAGGTCTTTGTTAACGGTATTTAAATTTTTGTTGGTCTTAGATCTTTTTTCCCTTATAATTTTACTTTTGGAAAGAAATTATCCTATGCTTCTGTTTCAAATACTCATGTACTAAGATTCTGATCTTTAACAAATTGGGGTTTTATAAGTTATATCTCTGAAGTCAGCATGATGTATTTGTCAATAAATTATAAAATGTGTACTTGAAAATGTTCCTAAACTGTGGAAAAGTCAGGAAATACAGTTTTTAAGCATTGGAACATGCACATAGAAATTCAATCCTAGGTTTGAGTAGCCCAGCACATTCCTTTGGTTCCAAAGGCAGTACTGTCCCAGAGAAATGACAGGTCACCGAACACTTGAATAACTATACAAAGCTGCGTTTTAAATCTGTATGTGAAGAGATTCAACTGTGCATATTTCTGGAGCTTTGCACCTGTGTATTGAAGTGATTGCACATAATTAGCAATGTGATTATCAAATATGTTTTCACATACTGCATATAATTAGACTTACAGAAACACAGTACATTTAGAATATTTTAATGTAGATAAACTTTGAGGGCAAAAATGAAGGGTTATTAACAAAATGCAAATTGCTTAACCCCTAATGTACTAGCTTCTGCTAATGGTATCTCCAGTATCCATTTTCTGCTAAAGGGGTTCCCAGCCATGCAAGCTTACCACAGTGGTGAGGTAAGAGCTGGGGGCATGGTCTGTGGAGGGTTTTTTCACCCCTTCCCAGTGCTGCTGAAGCAGTGATGTGCAGTTCCAGGCTATGGGACGCTGAAGATACAGGAAGGAATAAGGCAACAGAATTAATGCTATATGTATGATATCTTGATGCATACTCTCTAGAATATCTTTGTCACTGAAATAAAATGGTCATGCACCTAGACAGATATTTGGCTAACTTCTAAGATTATACACAGGTATGTATGGTAATCATGTATCACTAATATCTCATCTTAAACTAAAAGAAAATTATGGGTATCTATTAGTTATTAAAGCTAGGTTTCAGACTGGAAACCTCATCTTTATTTTGGTTTTCCTTTATTCTTTTGACATGACTTCCTAGATTAAATGAAGCTAAATCAGAAATACACTGCCAGTACTGATTTTTCACATTTGTTATACTGCTGATTACACTATAATTTTGGTAACTGACAGTTATCATAAACAAATTACTATAATATATAGTATATAGGCCGATATACTTAGGCCTCCTGAAAGGATTAAGATTAAATGGTATGTATTTTCTATTATACTAAAGAATGAGGAGTCAGATCCTGCCTGCTGAAGCCCTCAGCAAACATTTCCAAAAGAATCTAAGTGTCTCGCTTCCAAAAGAAAGTGCAAGCTCCCATTTTCTCCACATTTTTTTCTATAAACTTGGGGTGATCAAGCACTTTATTAAAGGAATGCAATTATAAAATCTCTGGACAACTTGAATCCTACTATGAATACAGAATCATAGAGTCTATGATAGTATTTCTTAGCACTTAGGAAAAGGAATGACAATTATGTTTGAAACATCAGTATTTAAATAAAATAGCTTTACAGCATATGAATGTTTATGTTACAAACATCAACTAAAATATTTTAATGCCTGCTACTTCACAGTTATGCTTGTATGTAGCCACAGATGGGCATGCAGGGCTAGTAATTGTCTTGCAAATCACATTCTGGTATTTTACTCACCATCAGTGGCCTGTAAGCCACAGTGTGACTACACTGCTGTAAGCCACCTCTTACACCTTAGTGGCCTGTAAGCCACTACACTGCTGTAAGCCACTCAAGGGCAGTTCTTGATCTATTGCAGCTTTTCTTTTGCCACAAAATGATATGCAGTCTTGCTAGTTTGTAGGTACATGCTTCTCTTCACTAAACCACTTTGACTTCAAGTGCCCTTAGACCCCTTGGCCAGACAAAGCACTTTGACCAACCTGTATTTTGATCTTCTTTTCTGCCAGCTGGAGAAATATTCTCTCGTTTTTTTGCCAATTCTTAATCTGAACAAACACTCAAGCAATCTTCACCTGAGCTCTCCCTCCAGATTTACAGTTTATTCATCTCAAACCTGTCACAGTGTTGAACAATTTTTCTTCCCTTTCATATTTCTTACCTTGTCATCAGCCTGTTGCAGACAGACTGCAAGGCCAAGAGATCCTTCCCTCTGCTGAGGGTTAGGGAAACTATTTGTATCTTGACAATTGCTGCCACCATTTGCTCTTACATATTACAATTCCCAGTTCTCATGGTAATTACAGTTCCTAGCATACTTGAATCCAAGATGATAAGATAAATTAGTGCTGGAGGCAGATAACTCAAGCCAAGACTTCAAATTGAGTGTGAGTATCTAACCTGTTGCCTACAGTACTAGTGACTTTTCTGCACTATGACTTCTGTAGGTTGGCCAGATTTCAGGTAACAGGAATACTTCACTGCAGCCCCAGCTGTGAAATAACTTACACCCCTTCATAATTAAAGCTGAATTCCTCTCAGCGTTTTCAAGAAGTCCATCTGAACTTTAAACTAATGACAGGAAGAGTATATCACTGATTTTTGAAGCATATAATAGTTTGGCTTAGAAGGCACCTTTAAAAGTCATCTAGTCCAACCCTCCATCTTGGGGATCTTTGTAGGGTTACAGAATAGATATTACCGTTCATACACAAATACACAAAAGACCAAATTTCTTTGTATGGTTATAGGTTAGGGAAAAATCACTGATTACATGCCTCTAAGTGCTTACAGCAAGATAGGTAAATCAGAAAGAGTTAAGAAAAATCCCCAATCAGGTGCTGGAGTACTTCTCAGGAAGGGTTGAATTGTTCCAAAACCCCCTGTAGTATAAAAAACTCCTGCACATCAAAAAGTGCAGTTCTTGAATTCAAACTTCAAAGTATCTAAGTCGGCTTGCTGAAATGAATCCAAGAAAGGCCTAGTAAGAAATAGCAGCAACCCAGAAAGCAATAACGGTTCTGAACTGGCTGTGATTTTCACTAAGCAGCTAGAGGTCAGTGACAAAAGAAAAGTTCCGACTGGTGGACAGCTGTGAAAGCCAGATAGGCGTGCTAGAAGTTGAGCCTGATCTACCAATCTACCATTTGCACTGCTTTTCTCCATTTTCCATCTGTATCCCACAGAGATCAGATGAAAGAGATGAAAGAATCTGAGATCATAAACTACAGAAATAATTTTTTAGATCTTGAAGAAGGAAGTTTCTTGGAAGGGGAGACCTAGTGGATCATTTCTAATATTGTTTCAAATTTATTTCTCAGAAAACACTGAAGTTTCTAGATTTCATAGAAAGTTGTGATGGGGTATGGACCACATCTCTCCATAACACATCTAAAAGTCAATCCTGAAAGAAAAGACGAGCTATGGCCTGAACTTTGAAAACATTAGTAACTTGATTTCTAGATACAAGCAGAGGTGCTCAAGATAAACTGATAATGGGATAAGCTATATTTGATGGTGATTTCCTGAAAGGAAGCAAAAGGTTGTTGTGTGATGCTAGGAGGAAGAAATTGCTGTGATGTATATCACCAGGTGGCAGTCTTACACAGTCTTGCAATTCCTATACCTTAACTATATGAGAAGTTCTGGGGTCTTGAGAGGAATACTGATATGTCTATTTGTTAGCTTTGCTAGGCAGAAGGAAGCTTGGACCAATTTCAGAAGAGACAGATTTCTCTCTGCATTTATCTCCTTGATCTAAGTGAGCTCTTGGGTGGAAGCTTCAGTTTGGGAACTTGGTTGTTGACTTGGACACCTTAATCTTTAAACAAGGGAGTTTCTTACGTGCTGTTGGACTGTTCTGTACTGGGAAAAACAAAAAGACCATATGCAAATGCAGTAGCAATATCCTTTACATGATTGACAGTGGCTGGGTCAGTAACATTTCTACTTGTACCGAATCTGGAAAAATACACGTCGATGTGGTACAGATGAAGTGCTTTTGATATGTTATAGACACTCCAGAGTTTGCATTGTAAATATTGCAGTATTCAGAAGGCTGAGAGCTGGAAGAAATTTGTGTAAGTACATCTAAGTTCTTCTGTGCATGGAACAGAAATGGGAGAGCAATTTGCTGTGTCTGTCCTGCTAAATGCTTTCCTCAGGCTGTCTTCGTGTTGCAGTCTGGTTGTAAAGAACATAAATGAACAACCCTGTGCTTAGGGTTTTGGGGGTTATAAAAAAGAACCCTGCATTTTGTACCCTTTGCTTTCTCCCTTTGGTGCAGGACCAGCATTTGCTGCTAGTAATTTGATATTGCATCTTTCAATAACTGGAGCATTTGTAACTCCACTCAAAGTATGTTCCCACTCACCAACTCTATCTGGTCATATCATGAAGCTGCACATGTCTTTTGAATGGCAAGAGTGGCCAGAGGCTCTTTGGTTAATTTGCAGACAAGGGTCACATCTTGCACCATTCTTGCTGTTCTGATTGTAGCTGACTAACATTGCTCATCTCTAGAGCCACCCCATTCTCTAGGCAGTGGACTCCAGTAAGCCTTGTGTGTGGCTCTAAATGGCAGAGATTCTCTTTGCTAACTAACGTACTGTAACTTCAGACTCAGCTTTGTAATATAACTTGGCTATGCCACAGTACAAAAAGCAAGAGAAGACACAATTTTTTCTTCCCTACATTAAAAACTGCAAATGCTCAGCAGTGTTGTCTACATTAGTAAATGAAACATGTTCACGAATGTTCTTGAATATTGAAGCTGAGTAACATGATGTCGTCTCACCTACACTGAAGCTGTAATCTTCACTGGTCACTGAGTGCTGCTTGGAAATGACTTCTGGAATGGTTAGACTCCCAGACTGTGTCCAGGACTTGGATGGGAGAGTGCTAGTTGGCACATGCCCAAACGCAGAGCATTTTCTCAGTCTTTTCTTTGCTAGAAGTTCATGTTGCAAAGCCCGGGAATGATCCCTAGTGCAAGAGCAAAAGATGAGCAAGTTACATGGTAGAAAGGAGACGTACCTATAAACATCTAGTTTTGCTATCTATTTAAAAAATGTAGCTTGAGGTTTTCTGAAATGTTCCTTTTTTTTTTTTTTTTTTGGAAACTATCTTCCCAACAACTGTAATTTAAAAAGAAAAAGTGTATTTTAATATTTCTAAAGAGCAGTTATGGTTTTAAACAAAAGAAAAATGACTAGAATCCTGGGAGTGATTTAAGATGTTCAAGTTGTTCTAGGTCAGTGTCTTACACTGGTAGAATTATGAATATTCAAAGCAGAATATAGATGATCTTTTCTCTCATAAGGAGAAGATGTAGCAGTGCGTAAGGGATGACTTGCAGAAGCCACCGCATGTGGATTGGCACATAGGAGACATTGACTGAAAGCGTTGTTTCTATATTGTCTGCGTTCTGACTAAAGGAAATGAAAGGGGGTCATAGGTTTAATAAAGTTGTTACATCCAGAAGAAGGATGGCAAGCAGGAGAAGTGAAAATTAACAAGCCTCACAATGAACTGCAACTTTACGAGAAGATGGACTGATGGCAGTGTAATGCATAAATCGTTTTAAAAGGAAGAACACATCACTCAGTGTGCCACTGGAGTAGAAGGTTCAGTAACTGCATGTACTAAAATTTAATCTGACAAAAAATAAGGGAGGTTTTTATTATAAACCTTGGAACAGATTAATCCATGAGAGATAACTGAAGTTAGCCTGCCTTTATTAATTTAACAATTTGTATCCTTGTGACAAGAGAGACACCTGGGACTTGCTGCACAATGAATAATTAGTTTACTGGAAATCTCAACTGGCTACAAGCATTGAAACAGCTCAGGTCAAGAGGTGATAAATAATTTAAAGAAACCAGTGTAAGTTAGGTGTCACTTTAATTTTACATTAACAGGTCTATTAGATGCTAAACTTGTCAGACAGGTAATTGCTAAATGAGATCATACTTTTGTACCTTTGCTTCATAATATCATTTGCTTACTCATGCATTTTGTACAAACCTTGATGTTGGCACTGACAGTGTTTCACATGTCCATTGGTTCAGACTAGCAAATGTTGTACTGACCTTTAAAATAAATGGTAGGTATGCCTATTTTTATTTTTAGTAACTCTGAAAATGTGCTGAGTGTTATCTCAGAACTGGCAAGGAGAAGAAAAATACTGTCTTGGAATTCCAAAATAATCTTGTGTGCACAGTTTCACATGTCGGCATATCTCTGGTAGAGATGACACTATAGCAGGCATGTAAGTATTAATAGATGAAAGTATTCTGCCTGAAATTGTTACAAGGAATAAGTGCATTTCAAGATTATTTTATTTGAATGCTTGGTGAACTCTGAGCTCTATGCTGACAGCATAGGATCTTGGAGAACTACTATGGTAGAAACGAGAATTCCAAATCTTAGTAATTGTTTAATTTTGAAATCCAGATAAACTACACTCATTTTGTAACAGTAAAGAGTATCTCAAACATAGTTTGTAACTGACTTTGGATGTTCCTTGTAGTTAAACTCTCACTGGAGATTTACAGATGAGTTATATTTGAAAGGGAAAATGTTGGGACTGAACAGTGTTGCAATTTTTAGGGCTTCATTTTGAACCCAGCCATGTTCCCATTAAATCAATGCAAACACGACTGTGTTCAAAATGACCCTTACCATCGCTTCATTGATGCTAATGAGTTACAGCCATTGACTTCTAAAGAAACTAGCTGGTTTTATTAAAGCTTAATTCCACAGAGCCTTGCACAGTAATGTGGATCTCTATAAAGAGAACATAAAATGCTACCAAATGAAAATGCTACATTCTCTGTGTAGGGATACTTGGCTCCTGCTGAGTAGCAGGTCAAGGGAGGAGATTCTCCCCCTCTAATCAGCTCTTGTGCGCATTCAGCTCTGGGGCTCCCAGCACAAGAGGGACATGCTGGACTCAGGCGAGTCCAGAGAAGGGTCATGAAGATGCTCAGAGGACTGGAGCACCTCTCCTGTGAAGGAAGGGTGAGAGAGTTGGGCTTGTTCAGCCTGGAGAAAATAAGGCTCCAAGGAGACCTTAGAGCAGCTTCTAGTACCTAAAGGGGGCCTACAAGAGATCTGGGGAGTGATTTTTTTCAGGGGCATGTAGTGACAGGACAAGGGGGAATGGCTTTAAACTGACAGAGGGGATATTTAGATGATGTATGTCATGGTTTGAGCGTGTTTTGAGGTTGTTTTTGTTCAAGGTTTTTTCCAGCCAGGTGGAGGAGGGGAGGCCGGGAGGAAGGAGAGACAGGACACCTGACCCAGGCTAGCCCATGAGGTATTCCATACCATAGCACGTGATGCCCAGGATGGATACTGGGAAAGAGAAAGCTGGAGAGGTGGAGCTCTGGAGGAAAATGGAGGAGAGAGCACACGGTGCTCGGCCGGGCAGGGTGGAGTGAGTTATGGGTCGGTGGCTGGTGGGGTGTTGTATTCTTTTCACTTGCTGTTTGCTGTATCATTATTATTTGTAGTAGTAAATGGCAGTAGGGGTTTTGTGTTATGCCTTAGCAATTAAACCAATCCGTGGGGGCTACATTCTTTGGATTCTCCTTCCTAACTCTCCGGGAGTAGGGGGACTTGGTTTAAACTACGACATTTTTAGATTTTTGAAATGCTGTCACTTTATTAGAGCATAGATGGTATCTATCAATAGGAGATCAATGTCGTGGTTTAAACCCTGTGAGGGTGGGAAGGCACTGGAATGGGTTGCCCACAGAAGATGTGTTCAAGGCCAGAGCTTTGAGCAACCTGGTCTAGTGAAGGCGTCTCTGCCCATGGCAGGAGGTTGGGACTGGAAGAGGTTTAAAGTCCTTCCAACCCAAACCATTCTATGATCATTAGATGCAGGTTCGTTCTGGAGACTCCAACTGCTATTCAAGCTAGGGCCATGTTCCTTACAGCTGGGTATGTAACTACACACCCTGTATGCAAGTGGGAAGAACTGGGTGGTGGTTGGATGTACAATGGTTGTGATGTAGAGCATGGTCCACAAACTGTCATTAGAAGTATTAAAATTCATGAGTAAAAGCTTGTCTTTGAAAGCTGCATTACACATTAACTCATATGGGTCTTCAACTAATTTTTGCTAGTTTCAGAAAAAGGAGTGCTTTCTAAAAGTCAGGTTTTAAATTAAACCTCATTAAATATATTTTTACTTCTTCTGTACATCCTTTCTGTTCACTAAAAAATATTTTTTATAATCTTTACGAATCAGTTACGATCTTGAGTAAATTTAAATAAATAAGAATTTTAAATATAGCTAAAATGCACAATTTATCTGTTTAGCAAATTTAGCTCTGATCTTTTCATGGAGACGGACGTACAGTGTCATTTATGTCTTTAATGAGAAAATCTTAAATTCTAATAGCATATCTGTATCTACAAGCATTATGAGAGATAGTTCAGTCAAAATGTTCTAGCAGTGCTTTTATTCCAGATACAAATTTACCCTCAGAAGGCTTGCTAGTGCTGTTCTGTTACTGAAACAAGGCTATATTTAATGTTCCTGGTTTTTGGGGGTTTGTTTTTTGTGGTTGTTTGTCAGGTAATGAATAGGCTGAGGTGAGAACAAAGTGATTCTTCCATGCATAAATATTTACATTTCTCTGGGATAGGCTGTCACCCAGTAAAAGACTGAGGTTAAAAGGTAACCTCAGTAAGTCCACACTTGGCAGGAGGCACTGGGAGTCTGAAAGCAGTGGAGCACCGTGGTGGGCAAAGCAAATAAAGTCCAAGTCTCCCTAGGGGGAAGATGGATGCTCTGCTGCTCCTGGTGGCAATATGGTGATTTTCCAAGACAAAAATGCTGTTTTCCACTTTGGTAAGAGTGAGTGGGTGCACACCTCTTGTCATTATATGAAGAAGACTGAGTAGATTCATTTGACACCAGACTCTGCATTTTTTACATTTTCACCACGTAACCTATGGCTTTCTCCTTAGAAAATCTCACTGAAGATAAAAATGCATTTCTTTTGATGTCTTTGCATGACAGAAGAATTTGCTGCTCTCAGACTTTTACCAGTGTAAAACCTTAACAGTGCTGTGTGACCCTGGAAAGGTGTATGTGTGTGCTATATGTTTGTGTGCTTGACAGTGGGTGGTACATACCCTTGATCTGGTAGCAACTTCTGGAACATTTCACAACATTCTTTTGTTTAGACTAATTTTTGGTAATTTCTATTATTTCTGGCAAGCTTTAATGGGAGCTGATACTCTGTTCCAAGAGCCCAAATACTCTAACTTTCTATTTAAAGATCTTCAGTTTAAAGTGCATTTGTGCAACTGTTTTTTTCAAGTCCCAAAGTTAAATGGTCCCATGGGAAGGCTTTACTCTTCTGTTACCAGCCTGCTAGAGGTGAAGTTGTCTTTGGAGTTAAGTGAGAAAGTTGCTTTAGCACTGTCAGATATCTAATTAATCCCTCAGTAAATAAAGGCTTTCTGTAATTAAATAACTGAGATGTGCAATCAGTTCCAACATGAAATGCTTTGCATATTAATGTACTATTATCCAGGAGCTGTATGAGGCTTGTGTTTGGATATGAAGTGTAACAGATACTTAAAACCACAGAGAACTCACCACAGACAAAACAGTGGGTTGTGGGTTTTTTTTGGCAAAGCTCAGCTGGGTGTGACCTGTAAGCTGAATGTCACTGTGAGAGTGGCGAGGCACAGGGTGCCCAGAGAAGCTGTGGCTGCCCCATCCCTGGCAGTGTCCAAGGCCAGGTTGGACGGGGCTTGGAGCAACCTGGTCTAGTGGAAAGTGTCCCTGCCTGTGGTAGAGGGGTTGGAACTAAATGAGCTTTAAGGTCCCTTCGCACCCAAACCATTCTACGACTGTGAAGTCAGTAAACAGCACAGATTCAGACTGAGAATTGTGGTAAATATGTTAAGTGTCTTGAAAAACCAACTTTTGAAAACGGAGTAAATCAACTTTTGGGACTTTAATAAAGGGGAATTGATGTTACTGCCTCAGGGAGATAGTGTTTTGCAAAGTCCGTTCAGCGTGTGCGACTGTGCTTTGAAGGCCACAAGAACCAACAGCACTGCAGATCATTTAATCTACAGTTAATCAGCTGTGTAGTCATTATGTTGTCCAACAGTTATATGAAAACCACTGGGGTTGTAAACACGGGCTTGGAACTGCAGAGAGCACAAGACACACACACACACACAACCCCCAAGCCAAAATAACGGGATATGACTGAGTTTACAATCCAAACCACACGTTATTTACTTCGGTGGCCCCCACGAACCGCACACGGGCCTGAAGGGACGCGAAGCGGTGAGAGAAGCCAACCCGCGCTCCGCAGCCCCTCGCGCGCCGCTTTGCTGCGGGCACTGCCGGGAGCGCCGCTCACCTGGCGGAGCCCCCTCGTTAATCCCATTGGCTGCCTTTCGCTCCGCCTCTCTCGCCTCATTGGCTGCTGTGGCGTCCCCCCCTTGGTCGTCACCCGCGCGCGATCGCTCTCCGTCCGATACCTGGAGGGGAGCGAGGAGGGACTCCCACCACCCCCGTTCACTGGCCGCCCTCTCTCATTGGCGACGGAGCCGGCGTGCCGGGCTTCGCCATTGGCTGCTCAAGCGGCCGGCTTTGTCCCGATTGGCTGGCGGGCGGGGGCCGAGCGGTGTGCTTGGGCTGGAGAGTTGCCGGCGAAGCGGAGTCTGTGGTGCTGGCGCCGCTGCCGCCCAGTCAGCAGCGCGTGGCGGGCTCGGCGCGAGGCGCTCCCCGCTTCGCCTCAGCCGCGGGGAGCGGGATGGCCGCCTCGGGCGGGCTGCGGCGCGGCGCGCTGCGCTGAGGGGAGCGGAGCCCAACCTCAGCCGCCTGCCAGGACCATGCGGTCGGGAAGGGAGCCGGGAGAGCCTCGGCTGCGGGATCCGAGCGGGGCGGCCGTCCTGTCAGCGCCCGGCAGCGCCTGATCCCGCGCCGCGCTGCCCCCCGCGCACCGCCATGGACGAGCGCTTCAACAGGTGGCTGCTGCCGCCGCTGCTGGCGCTGCTCTTCTTGCTCATCGTCTACCAGTATGTGTCGCCCGCCTGCCCCGGCGCCGCCTGCGCCCGCCGCCCGTCGGCCTCCGCTGCCCGCCGTGGGGGGGGCCCGGCGGAGCGGGAGGAGGAGGAGGCGGCCGCGGGTACCGCGGAGGAGGAGGAGGCGGCGGAGGCAGCGGCGGCGCTGCCGCGGCTGGTGGCCAAGTTCCCTTTCGCGCGGGGGGAGCTGTGTCGGCGCGTGCGGTTCGACATGCGGGGCCGCGACGTGATCGTCTTCCTGCACATCCAGAAGACAGGCGGCACCACCTTCGGGAGGCACCTGGTGCGCAACATCCGCCTGGAGCAGCCCTGCTACTGCCGCGCCGGGCAGAAGAAGTGCGCCTGCCACCGGCCGGGCGGCGACAAGGACACGTGGCTCTTCTCCCGCTTCTCCACCGGCTGGAGCTGCGGGCTGCACGCCGACTGGACCGAGCTCACCAGCTGCGTGCCCGCCGCCATGGAGCGCCGCGGCTGCGCCGGCAACCGCACCCTCAGGTAAGTGCCGGCCGCGGGACTCGGCGGCAGTAAGGAGCGGTCGGGGGAAATGAATAAATAAATGCTGGTTAAAAAGGCTTCTCTCCCAGAGGAGGTTCTAGGTTGGGCTGTTTCTCGCCCTGGTAACTGGAATGCGCTCGCTTCGCCTCAAACTTGCGCTGATTCCCCCCAGCTCGTATACAGCTGCCTTTTGCACAAGGCAGCACAGGAGAAACTGTTGCTGGGGCTTGTGCAAGTTTCTCCTGTCTGTATGTTGTTCGGAAGCTTGTATTTATCAAAGCGTTACACTCTTCTGCATAAGAGTGTCTCTGAAGAATCTAGTGGATGGCTGCAGCAGCTGCGTGGTGTAATAGCGGAGTCTGAACTGTCCGGAAGCCCTTAAACTCTCCCCGTGTTTCTTGTTGGCAGATAGGCTGGTTCTCTGCTTGCCGCTGTGTACTGATGGCTCGCTGTATATGAGAGCTGAAAGTCAGGAGGCGATGTGGGCTCAGGCTTTGAGCAGGGAGCGCAGTGCTAGCGGAAAAATAACATTGTAAATGTTCTGTTGATCTGAGGACAGCGGAAAACTTCTGAATGTGATGTGCGTGCTGCCTCTCTGCGTTTATTTTGTATTGTGCTTTTGTTGTGTCTCGCAAAAAATCTTGTCGATGGAAATGTGGAAATTGTGGAAATGGAAAGGTTGTCAGATGGGTAATTTCGGTACGAGATAGCTCTAGGTGATTCAGTAAGTTTTGGGGTTTGTTGTGATTAATTTGACATTAAATCAGATGTTCAGGCTAATATTAGATTCTCTCTTTATCTGTATGATTGATTTTTGAGTGTGTGTAGTGAGAAGTCACGAGTTGAATTCTCTCTTAAACCTTTGCAATGCAATGATTGTAACTTCAACAGCTGGAAAATAGGAAAAGTTTTTTTTTTGTTACAGTTTCCTGATAATTTAAACTCTTTCATTTTACTGTCCATCTTAATTGCATGATTTGGCAAAGTTTAACTTTTCATTCAGGACTACTCAGACTTTGTGTTTTGTGCCTCGTAATTAAGAACACACACAGTCCATGACGTATGTGGGCTCATGTTCTCAGGGTCTTTTCATCAAGATGATAAAATTGATTGTTGTGGCAATTTGAAGGTTATTTAACATGAACCTTTGATGTTCGTTCTCTCATATTGCAAAGCTAGTCCCATTTAGCATGACTCCAGTCAGTATAATTTGAATTTGTCGTTGATGGTTGTGGACTTGGACTGTACTTGCAGAATACTGTTAAGGTAGTTCACACAATTTTGTGTAAAATGTTTAGCTGGAGATAAGTGCACATATTGGTGTGCTAATGGAAGAGAGATGCTGTGAATGTCTTGACAGACAAAATCACTTGGTGTTAACTGTACAGGCTTAAGGAATATTCAGTAAACTTGTAATCTTAATCAGGGGCATAAGAAGGAAGAGTAATATTCATGGAAGTGTCTGAAAATATAAAATCTGCCACTGAAGTCCTTTTTCCTCTTATGAAAAATACTAGTAAGAAAATAACGGAGTGTTAAATGGAATTGCAAAGATCACATGTGAGCAGTAGAAGTGGAGTAGTGGCCTCAGTACTCTTAAATAAAAAGATGATTACGTGAACTAAACTTAAAACTTTGACTTGAATTACAAAGCAGGTCGTAGTGATTGTTTGGTGGATAATCCGTGATTTTTTTTGATTGAAGGCAGACATGTAGTGACATTTTGCCATCACAACTTAGTACTGCTTTCTTAAACGTTTAGTTAGTGAATCATTTGGTTAGTGTGACATTGCACTTCTTGGTTGGTCTTTATGTAAGTGAGGAAAATGAGTAATTATTTGTTGCATTGTTTTATTACCCATTGCTTATTGTATTACAGACACTTTTTCACTTCTGAATGTATTTGAGGCATTAGAATTCCTTAAATAGCTCAACGTTTCTACTTTCCAGCTATGGAGTCAGAAAATAAGGCTAAATTGGTTAAATATCTGACAATGAGTTTTTTCTGAGCAGGACACACTGTGTTATGAATTTGGTACCAAGGTATTTGATCTCTTGATCCATGTGTTTGATAAAGTGAGGATGCTGTTAAGTGTATTTTGGATTATTTTTTGTTTCTCCTCATAGCAGGAGAAGCAAAAAATGGGATTTTCTTCAGATCTCTATTTATGTAGCCTGTCTTTAGCTACATAGAGGGAATAAGGGATTTAGAGTGTAAATCTCCACGTTCAGAAAATTTGCTTCTTACATGGCTGGTAATAGAGTAAGATAAGTAAAAAATTAAACAAGTGGCTCTCAGAAGTATTTTCTTTGCTATTTTGTTGTGAACAAGTTAGATTAAGTCCTACCTTTTAATGCAGGTCTTTAGAAGAGTTCATGAAGAAACTAGAATTCATGGGGAAGGCGTTAGCTGGCAGGGAAAGGAGGATCTTGGAAGGTATGTGAAGCACCACCTTACCTTACCTTACCTCACCTCACCCTGGGGGTCTTTGTCTTTCATGAGCAGTGTGTTTAAAGATGTTTTACTTCTGAAATCTCCTCAGGGTTTTAGAGAGACTTTATCTCTTTTTTTTTTTTTTTTTTTTGTTTCTGATGTTGGTGTCTTGAAGTCTCAGGTCCCAGGAAAGAACATGGGAGAAACTGCTACTGTGGCCCAGCAATTTGAACTTCTTGAAGCCCAAGCACCAGCTCTGATTTAGGTCTCACTGGACCTTTACCTCTGCCTGAGTGAATGGTATGAAGTGATCTGTGCTTTCATCCCAGTTTAGGTACTTCAGTAGGAAAATTTGTTTGTCAATGTGTTGGATGCTGTTGTGAAGTTGTAGAATTATTTTTTTTGGTAGAATCAGAGTTATCCTTTTGAATGTCATTACTTAAAAAAATCCCAACAAAACAAAACCAGGAACCAAACCAACCATTTTAGACTTTATTTCTTCAAACATTTGCATGTTTTAATTTTCAGGATACAAGATGTTCTGCTGAAATACCTGCTGAAGTGTTTACTTTTCATACTAACTTATGGCTTTCACTTCTACAAGAGCTCCTGTCTGGATAATGAGGACATGGGGAAGGGCATGCAGCTGATGCAGTTTAAAATTAAATTCTTACTAGCTCAGTTTTCAGCTCATAATTTCAAATAATTAGTGTTATCCAAGCAGTGGGACTTTTTCCATGAAGATGCAGTCAGGTTCACTTGGGAGTTCTTGCATCACTAGGATAGCCCTCCATGCATTTAAGAGCAGTTAGTGCTATGCATTGTCTACAACTTGGGTTATTTACTTTACCTCACAAAAATAGCTGCTACAAAAACCAGTAACTGAAACTGGGGTGTAATCCTTTTTTGAAGGAACAGTCTTTTGTGTCTTTGCTTTGTCCTCTCAAAATCATTGAAGTTGTTGATGTCTAGCTCTGCCTCTTGAACTTGGCTTACCTTCTGAGGTGTCAAGAATCTGAGACCGTGGAGCCTTAGCCAGCATTGCTTGAGGAAAGAAATGGAAGAGGAACATTGTTAGATGTCTAACCTGGGATGCGAGGGAAGAGTTGGTCTCAAGTCTGAGGAAGTGATACTAGGCCACTTCTGTAGACAGTGGGAAGAAACAGAATAATACAAGCAGTCATTTGAGAGGGTCTGAAGTACATCCAACACCTGCTGAACTGTCTTGGGGGGCAGGCATTTCTTCCTTTCCCTGATTGCAAGGCATGATTGGAAAGTGGGCTTGTTGTCTAAAACTAGATGAGAAGAATTCAACGTTTGATATTGCAGAGATGTTGTCCAAACTGATTGTCATCTCTGTTAGGTTACCAGGTAAAATTTGGTGTGTGAGACAGGGCTTGCTTTGCCTCTATGTATGAGGGATTGAGAGGGCATCTTAGAAGTCCTAATCAAGGCACACTTTCTCCCTTGCCGGTGTGCCTGCAGTATAATTAATAATTATTCATTATTATTTATTACAAGTTTGATTAAACTAGGAAGGTAATCTTTTAAACTACATACTTGAGAGAACACTGCATTGAAAGTGTTGTCTAATTTTGTTATTTGAAAATAGTAAAATCAGACTAATTCTGTAAACCTCATGAGCTTTATTATCAGTGCAGTTTAGTCTTTGAAACTATTGATTTTCATTAATTTGCTTCCATGATACTCTCCATTTCCTCATGTCTAACTTACTGTGTGCTCTGTTATTCTATAGGAGTATAAGTCAGCAGTAAACCCATGAGTCATGGAATTGGGAGAGTTGAATAGAAATTATTAGGATTTCTTTCTTCTTATGCAATCCTTTGTTTGACTATTGAGTGTTTTTTAAAGCTCTAGCAAGAACAGGGTAAGATGGACTCTGTTTTGTGCAGCCCTGGTAACTATGATCATCATAAACATGGAAGAGAGTTAATTGAAAATTAAGACTATGCTGGAGGTAGGGGGAGAAGAGAATAAAAAGTCATAAAAGTTTAAATTAATAGAAAAACCCCCAAACCAGAAAGCCCAACATATTCTCTAGGATTTGAACCCATTTCTAGTGATATACCTCATCTAGGAAACCTTGGTATTCTCTACTGAAATGAATGTTAGAGCCAGTGAGCTCTATAGAGTTGAGTTTTTTATTTGTTTGCTTGGGCTTTTTAATACAAAAGTAAGGAACAAGAAGTATTTAAGAGTTTGCTATGGTCATGGTACTGACGTTGTGGGCATTTTCCTTCCTTAACTGTGTCCAGTGCTGGATGCTTTAAAAGAACCTTGGTAATCTGCTCTAAGGTTTCATTGTCCTTACTGTTGGAAAGTGGTGTGTCTCTCCTCAGTGCTTGATGTGGATTTTATTAATTACAATTTCAAGCCTATTGCATCTTCTGTCTTTTGAGAAAGTGAGAATAAAATTGGTCCCCTTTTCTTTGCAGTAGCCTGCTGAGCACTTTGGTTCTTAGGAAGCCCTCTTTCAACCTTCCCTTAAAAAGTAACCAAATCCAGCTCATTCTGTATTTATTGTAGGCATGTTCCTCATGTTCTTCATGTTCCTTCTCTTTGGATTTGTCAGTTGTTTTCTTGAAAATTGATGCTTCAGTGGAGGTCCAGTATTTCATCTATAAGTGTATTGCAGAATGAAGCAAAAAAGATGACTTCACTTATTCTGAAAGCTGTCCTTGTTCCACACTTCAGTGATGTTTACCTATTTTGCAGTTGCCTAACACTGACTGTTCAACTTGGGGTTTAGGCGCTATTCATTTTCTTAAAGATTACTACTTATATTTTCCATTGTCTTTTAATATGAGTTTTGTGCACATCCCTGCTGGATTTCATTCCTCTTTTGTCAATTTCTTTAATTTATAAAATTGACTTGGATTTTGATTTTGTCCTTCCTAGCTTTTCATAGTTGACATATTTAATAAATGTGTTTTGTATTCAGCATCCACGTTGTTGATGCAAACATTGAACAGAATGAAATACTTTTGTGATAAATCTTTTGTTTCATAAAGCTCTTAGAAGTGCTTTCCAGGGAGTTCTGCCACTGCAACATCATTTTGTTTCCTAGACAGTGTTTTCTCTTTTTCTGGCTTATGGCACTAACTGGAAATGTTGTCTAAAGTCATACTTTATTTTTTTTCCCCAAGCATTTTCTTCCTCCTGTTCCTATTCAAAGTCAGTTACTGTATTTTAGAGGGAAGTTAGACTGATTTGATCCAGCCTGTTTGAGACAGTAATGCTGTCTGCTAATTTCTTCAATTCTATGAAAGATAACTTGTCTTAGAACATGTGGCAGCAGCTAGGAACTCTCCTCAGCTACTTTGTGTGCTGTACTTGTGAGATTTTCCCTGCCCACAGTCACAAATGATTGATGGAGATGGAACTTCTCAGTGTCAGGGTTGTGACAGCCCTGGAAAACTTCTGACCCAAAGCTAAGTCTTGTCTTCAGACTTGTGATGCTGCTGCAGTAAACCTCATCAGGTTGCCTGAAGGAAGGACTAGCCCTCATGTTCATGTAGATAGTGCTGATAAAATGGTAGAATGGTAGTCAGCACTACTCAGTTGAGAATGGATTGTGCTGACCACTGTTTCACCCATCCTTATAATTTGCAGATATAATTTACAGATCCTTATAATTTACAGATATCTGTGAAAGGTAGTAAGTTTTGAGGCTGGGAGGAGCATGTGATGAAAATGATGATCTGAGTAGCAGTTCTTCTAGTTGCCTGTAAGAGAACTTAATGATTTACCCAAGCAAGTTTTGTTGCTCTTTCATGCAGACCTTGCTGCTTTCTTCTTCATCTGGCTTCATGTATCATGCAGGGGTGTTTTTTCAGCTTCTTCTGGTATTTTATTCTGGAAAATAGGCTGTCTAATCATATTTTCTTTAAAATGAAGGAGCTATTCTCTTCTCTTGCAGGAGCCATGCAGAGGTTCCTTGGGGAGAAAACAAAGTGAAGTGTCAGTAGCAGCCCCTTGGGCTGTACAGTGTTATAAGGCACAGCAGCTGTTTCAACTCTCTTGTATTACTAAGATGCTTTTTAATTTCTTTTAACTACTTGCCTAATTTAAAGTAATTTCCAATCCTTCTGAATAGGATATTGCTTGAACCCTTACATAGCTTTGGGGTATGTATTGGTTTTAGATGGACTAGGAAAAGTTACTGTGTGAGTGGGAAAAGTTGCTGTGTAATGCCATTACGCTGATAAAGATTAAACCTGTAGAGCCAGACAGTGGTGAAAATAAGGATAAAATTGCAAGCTTATCCTTTTGTTTTTTTAGAAATCTCTGGAAGAGTAAGAAAATCTTTGCCAGCTCAGCTCCAGTGACCACGATGCTCAGTGGGAAGTGTCGAAAGCTGTTTGAACTGAATGATTGCCCCCCTCAGGTGTGCTGGCAATTTTCAGGTGTTGCCTTCTAAGGCAAAAAGGGTAAAGCATTTCCTCCCAGAGTTTGGTGCAGCCATGGTAGCAAGTGAGCTAATAATGTAAAGCCTCTGCTGCTCTCTGTGCAGAATGAAATCCAATAAAAGGGAGGGAACCTGTATTCTTTAATGCATTTACTATTGCATTCAACTTGCTGCCTGTTTTCTGGCAATATTTATAACCGACATTTCTAGTGCTAAACTGTGTTGGATGTCTTCAGGTTCCTGGTTGCCTTAGAAGTAACTTAGGGTTATGTTATTGCTGAAGAATGTTTCCAGACACTGTGTAGGAGGCTGATTGTATGAATTAAGGGTCTAATTTGGACTGCTGTTATGGTAAATGATTCAGCTTTGAGTCAATTATGAATTTAGGGGGAAAAATTAATAACAAAGTATTTTGGGATTTTGTTCAAGATGGCATGGATCTTTCAGAACAAATTCTAGAGTGGCAAAATCAGTAACTCTTGAAGTACTTGTGGTCTGTTACATGATCGGTGCTTGAGATTTCAACGTGTGTTGACTAAAAAAGTATAAATGTGTTCTGATAAGGATAGGTCCTTTTGTCTTCAAGCTCTGAAGACTTTGGTTCTGCTATGAAGCTTGCTATTAGGTGGCCTTATGTATACTTCTACAGAGATCAGGAGTTTGGCCCACCGCTTAAAGTCATCTTAGAAAAAGGAGGAGGGGGGGATTTGCTTTAATTGATCATGTAAACTTATTATACTAACACTCTTATTTTCTTAAAAAAAAATAATCTGTTAGAAAATGTTGGATGTAGAGTTGAGTTCAGATGTGTTAGAAGTGTTGCGTTAATATGTCAGTTGTGAAAGTGAATAATTAGTGCAGGTTGAAGTGTGGCTCTGTCTGCAAACTGAGAGGGATGCCAAACATACTGGCTTAGTAAGGGGGAAACTTTGAATGCTGTATGAAGAATAACATTGGGATGGAGAAAGCAATGACCAGATGCAACTTCAATTTCCAAAGTCAAAGTATTGAAGGATTGCTGAGACAAACCATGATATTCATAATTGACTTGAGTATACTTCCAAGTTCTGTGAATTAAATTGATGAGATGCCTGTCTGTGGGGTTCCTGGTGCTGCTTGGTATGGGAAGGAGGTGGTCCTTCAGGATGTTGGAGTATGCAGAGGAGCTGAGCTCTCTTGAGACCAGTTACTTTCTGCAGACAAATAACCTTGAAAATCAGGTGACTGAAAGAAGGAGGCATATTGGTCAAAACACAGATCAAAAATAAATTTGTTTTTTGTTCTCAAATTGTCATCTGAAGTCTGATGTCAGTGGAAGGAGCTTACTGACTTTCAAACTTTCATTTCTGTTACTTGGGCACATTATGCTTTTAAATGTATGTTAACTGAAATTTTAGAGGTGGTAATGTAGGAAAAAGCTCAATTATTATTTCTTCTTTTTTTCCCCTTTGCCTGTGTAGTCTATTTCTAAATTGTTTAAGTAGCAAATAGTTTCGTATCTGTTTTGTGTGTTTTGCCACTTGAAAGTAGCTATTTGCAATTATTTACTTTACTTCCATGTGTCTTTGCACACAGCCTGTGGCTGAGAATGTGGAGGTAGGTGGAATAGCAACTGATGGTGTTTGCTTGAGGGAACTCCTCAGAGGAAGAGGGGGAAAGAAAAGAAGCAGCATATAGGAATAAGCTGTGAGCCCAAAGTGAGAGCAAAGTCTGGAAGGCAGCAGAAGAAAGCAGGGAGCAGAAATAAAGCTATAATCTTGAGAGGTGAAGGAAGGATCAAAACCTGAAATTTGAAAGATGTTTTGTGTGTTTTGTTTTGGAGGTGTTGCCCCCCCCGCCCCCCGAAAAAATTTGTTTGGGGGTTTAAAGCTCTCCCTATGTTCTTTTATATTTGCTGGAAGAGAGAACCATGTACATAATGAGAAACTTCAAGCACAAGCTAGTTTGAGATCCTGTCCTACGTAGGCCTTTTCTTATTTTGGCACAGGTTTCTCAAGTCAGATAAGTTTTGTAATAAGAGACCCAAATGTTAAATTAAGCATCTTCCGCTCTTACACTATAAATCCCCAGTAGCGCAGTTGTCATGTAATATTTTCATCTTTTACCTAGACCTTAATATTTAGTGGTGGGAGTAGGACCATTATTTTCCGAGAAGCTTCAAATATGAGTGATGAATAACTTCTATAACTGCAAAAACTTCCATGTTTTCATGCCAGAAAAGCCTCTATCAGGCTAAAGCTGTATCTTTTCTGTTGCTGACTTAACAAGGTTCAGATGAGATGAGTAGCTTTATGAAGTATTTCATGTTGTTCTCTGCTACTAGTCATCTGGATTTATTACAGAACCAGTGTTGGTAGGAAGGGACCTCTGGCAGTAATCTAGCCCACCCCGCCTGCTCACAAGTCAGCCTGTCTAGAGCAGGTAGCTGTGCGCATTGCCCAGAAATTGTAACTCCAAAGATGGAGATGCAGAAAGCCACAGTGTCTGGGAGCAACCTCTTCCAGGGATGAACCACCCTCATCAGAAGAGAGCTTCTCTTCTCATCTAGCTGAAATTTCTCATTGTCTAACTTGAATTCATCTCTTCCTCATGTATCACTGCATCTGAAAAGAGTCTAAATACAAGTTCTCTATACATTTCCACGTGAAAATTGAACAGACTACTTAGTAAGCTACTGTGTAAAAAGCTCAAATAATTAGTTTATGTGTATATCTATGTGTGTATATATTTAAGTTTTTTTTTGTGAAGTAAAGGTTTAGAGTCCTACTTAAAGCCTTATGTAACAAACTTCATCTCAACTGTATTAAAGTTGCCATGCCTTTTTTTGTCAAGCTTTTAAAACCTGAAAATGCCCATTGAAATGGCATGTGGCTAAAGGAACTGAAACTGAAAATAGCTTTTTCCTAAAAAACCCAGGCCCTCTGTAGCACATCAGCTCTTCAGCAAGTCTTTTCCTCCTTTGATCTCAGGTCTCCTGCATCTGCTGGCAAAAGCTGGTGGGTCAATGAGCATGTAAATAAATGTATGTTGGATTTTATAGTGCTGCCTGTGACTTCTGCAGATTATTTTGGTGTTAGTGTATCTCTCTTTTTTCATTTTGATTAAATTGTCAGATACCTGACAATGGGATAAAGAATCCTGTTGTGATACAGGTCAGTGGCAGGCATCTGAACTGCTGCTGGGCATTGCTATAGAGTAATAGTAAAACTGGTGGACTGTGTCTGACTAGGAGATTGAGTGGGAAGCTGAAGTGTGGCGACACAGAACTGCAGCTTTGATTAGGAGAGCAGTAGGAATGGTGGATGTTTATCATTCTTGTTTCATGCTGTTACTTGTAGCTCAGTCCAAAGTAGTAGGTAGTTCCAAAGAAAATATTAAAAATAAACCCAAACAAAACATAAAAATCAAGTGAATTAGGAAAAATTGGTAGCAAGGTCATTGTAATTGCATTGTTGTTTTAAACAAAATCACAAGTTGTGTATCATTGCAGGAGTAAAATTTGTTACTGTCTGAGTAGAGGTTTTTCACTTTGTGCCATATGTTATCTAAACAGAAGAGTCTAAAAGGACATGTGGAGAAGGAAAGCGTCTCTTCCATGAGCAAGCACACTTTCAGTTTGCATGGTTTTTGGTTTTTTTTTTCTTTCCTCTATTACTCAGGTTACATCCTACACTTCTTATTTACCTTCTTGTCAGCTGGATGTTGCCCATTTTCCCACATTGCTGTCCTTCCTATCTTGCTAGCTCTTTGGCCTTTGTTTTATGCTTTTCTTGTGCAATTTGTGTTGCATTTGTGTGGTACCTGCTTGCTTTGTGTACAGAGTGAGCTGGTTGGAGTAGTGCTCATCTGTGCTCTGCGTGTTTACCAAGCTGCAGGCTTGAATTGTTCAGCTCTGTTGAGCTTGTCTGCCCTGCTGAGGTTCTAAGGGGCTTGTGGATTTTTAGCTGTTGAGCCTTGCAAGGAGTAACATAATTGACTACTTCAATCTGTCCTACATTCCTTAGCTCATTGTTTGCTTTGTTCCTAGTAGTACACAAAAACTTGTAAGGAAAACTAACTGTTCTCTTCCTCTATCCTGAAAAGACAGGAGAGAAAAGATGCATGTCTGTGTAACTCCTGTTTCTATCTGCTCCCTTTAGGCTGCTGTTTTATAATTGCTCCCTTTGATATGTATTCAATTTCTCCCAGGATAAAGTATTAAACAATTGCAAGAAGTCTCTATAGCACGTGCCCCAGTCTTTGCTCTTATAATTTCTTGGAGAAGAGGATATTTAAGATTAGAATTGGCAGAGTTGGCAGAAAAATTTTGTGCTTTACCATCAGCTGTCAGTCGGGGGTACTGAAATGCAGCTCTGCAGTGTGAGCCACAAGCTCAGGGAGGAGGGGAGTCCTTCCCAGCAGGGGAAGGAAGGTAGATAAGTCCTTGCTTTGTCCCCCTGCCACAGAGGAGAAGAAGAAGGAAGGTTGCTAATGCTGCTGTAACCTAGGAAAAAAGGGGATGGTTTGATGGAACTAGAAAGGTATGAAATAAAGGGGAGAATTTAGGTACAAATAATGGGGAGGTATCCCTGGGGTACACAGAGAGGAAAGTGATTTTATGATAGGAGCATTAAGAAGGAGATCCAAGTAGAATATCTGTTTGCATCAGAACACAGGAATGCACATAGCTCTACCAAGTGTGTTTTCAGCAGGTGGTGTGGTTCTGCAGTTGCTTGTTCAGTCTCAGTGGTCAGATTTTAATTGCTTTTAAATATTTGTGAGCTAATTTTAAGCAGTTAACTTATACTTTTTTGTTATCTTTAATCAGGATTTGTTTACTTTCTGCTTCTTGAATACCCATCTAGTATCTGAATTCTTTTTTTTTTTTCCTTCCTTCCCTCTGCAGTTGTGGGCTAGAAAGTCAGAGAAACAGCAGCTCATGAAAAATGATAAATGTAATGTCTAATTCCAGGACCTGGAGGCCTGTGAGCAATGTGGTATATAAATGAAGAGAAGCTGACTTTATTATGTGGTTGTTTTCCTTCCCTCCTTTGTCTTTGGAGCCCTTTCATTCTCTTCTGACCTCTCAGTTGCATGGTCAGCCTAGACCTGCATGGTAGTGGCAGTGGCTGCAGCAATGATTGATGTGGAGACTAAATTGCTAGGCACAGTTAGTGAGTATTTCATGAAGCAGTTAGTCCACAAATCTGAAGATGGAGAAGCAGTTTATGAGGTTTTGACCATTGCATGCAGGATCTGGTTGAAAGTGTTACTCTCAAATAGTTGTCTGGTAAAATGTATTTAAATCTCTTACAGGATCAAACACTGCTATGTGCGAAAATCCCAGCTTTAGGGGTTTTGTTTTTTAGAGAAAACTACTTAAAATGAAAAAGCATATTAAAGGCAATTTATAAAAGTAAAATCCTTGCAAGTGGCATGGGCACTACATGAAAATGCCATGTGGGAATCTGGGAGAAAATGCATACATCCACTGAAGATAATAAGGCTGAAAAGAAACCAGCATGGCATAGCAAACAGCAGGGTAAGAGAGGTAGTTAAACAAAGCAGTCTTCACCATCTTTTAAAAGGTCAGGTTTTATCTGCAAGAGCAAAGCACTAAGGTTCATGAATTCTGGTGGGATAAGGTAAAAACGCAGTACAGCTAAGGAAGAAGTTTGAGGAACAATTTGCAGAACCGTTGCAGAAGGTATAAAATTAGTATTTTTGAAACATGTTGGGAACAAGAAACCTGTTAGGAAATGTGTAGGGCTAATAAATAATCTCCTTTTATCCCCTGATTGAAAATAAAGCTCTACTGATTTACCTCTCGCATGTGTGTTTATTTTTGAGCTTTGAAGAAGTTCTGATCTGGAACCTTTCATTATGAAGGATGTATCAAAGTTTTAGATCAGACATGAGGAAGAAGTTCTTTACTGTGAGGGTGGTGAGGTGCTGGCACAGGTTGTCCAGAGAAGCTGTGGTTGCCCCATCCCTGTCAGTGTTCAAGGCCAGGCTGGACGGGGCTTTGGGCAACCTGGTTTAGTGGAAGTCCCTGCTCATGGCAGGGGGGGTTGGAACTAAATGATCTTTATGGTCCCCTCCAGTCCAAACTCTTCTGTGATCTCTTCACACTGAGCTGAAAGGAGGTGTAGAAAAAGGTGACAAATTTAGTTATGATGTGGTTGATCATCAGAAATGTCTGCTGGACCCTTGTTTTAGGAGTGCACGAGGGAGGACTGGTAGAGAGAGAAAAAAGACATGGGATGCACTGCATTGTAAACACAAGTGGATTGCAGTGGTGGAATCTGAGCAAATGGGGGTAAGGCTGTGGGTGCTGCTGGGAGATGGGGCCTTTCACAACTGAAACTGACTGGGGAGGAGCAGCAGAAGGATACATGTGGCTGGGCAGTGAAGTGGATCAGAGACAGGGTTCTTGAGAGGAGATTAGAAAACTAGTAACAATTTTATGTATTTAACAGGGAATTCAATCCCAATTAAACTGCCATCCATAGAATGCAGATGCTTTTAAAACTTACAGAAGGTGATCCTAATGTATTTTTTCCTGTCTTCAAAATAAGAGAAATCCTTGAACTCTTGGCAGTTGACTATCCAAAACTTGCACATTAAGAGTCTTTTTTGGACAGTTTAATTTTGAGAGTCATTGTTAGAAAAACAGTTTGTAAATAATAGCAGTGAAATCTTTGTAACTTTTCCAAATAAATGCAAATTCTTAAGGGAAGGAGGCAAGAGGTTTCTGCATGTCCTAATTCACTGATGCCTTACAGGTAATTGGTTTGCTGCATCAGTTTCAAGTTTCTTGGCCATAGTTGCCCATATAGCACTCAAACTGAGACTGAAGCAGACACTTGCATTGCAGTAGATGGATTATAAATCCAATGAATCAAAATAATCATCATGGAATTCAGTAAAGTGTGTGTGAAATGTCTGTGAGCAGCATGTATATGCACCTTTTAATCTTTTCCATAATGAAAAGGCATTTTTGGCTTGATGAGATGCAGGTATGAAAAGTACTTGCACATAAAAAGATGTGCTTGGATACATCTGCTATGGTAAATCCCATTCAGCTGAAGTTCAGAATCTGCAAATTCTGACAGCTTTCTATTCAGCGGTAAAACTGTTAGCAGAAGTACATATGGTAGCAATGCTTAGAAATACTACCTGTGAGTTCTTCAATGTGTATAAAGCAAAGAAATCCTTTACATTCATTTGGCACTTTTAAGATAAACTACACTGGCTCTTGAAACTGTAGTTTCAAATCTTTGATTTTTCTTCTTTTTTCCCCCTCAGAAATGCAGTGTAATCTCTTAGGACCCTGAATCAGTCAGCGGATTTAGGTGGAATGACTTCCTCTATGCATCCCCATCTCTGTTTTTATATTGAGCATGCCAAAAAAGACTAAACTTTTTAATCCCTGAAAGTGAAGACTTGATTAGAATGCACCAAATCTGACCAGGATGAAACCAGAAAAGCTTCAGGGTGAGGGAGAGTTAGTTATGAGGCTGAAAGACAAATTACTGCTTGCTTCCCTTGTCATTCAAGTGTGTTGGCTTTTCCTTGTCCTTCTTTCAAACCCCGTCCTTCTCCCAAAGGTTGCTCAGTTTAAGCAATCTGTATTTTTCCATCTTGAGATTTTTCCAGATTCCTGAGAAAGATCTCCTTGTTCAATCCCCTTTTGAGGCTTGCCTGTGGTTCTGCTTTCTGAAGCTGTCAAGAACACTGTCAGTCTTAGCTGCCCTGTAGCTTCCTTACTTGCCATCTGTCTCTTTCTCTCACTTCTGTGATGCTTTTCTACCCTGCTCTTGCAGGGGGGTTGGACTAGATGATCTTTCGAGGTCCCTTCCAGCCCTTGGGATTCTGGGATTCTGTGAGTCTGTGAAGGAGACCCTGCAGTATTTAAAAACAGAACTTGGAGGCTGGTGCAGAGGTGGTGGAGAGGGTTACCTCAGGATACCTGAGATAGAACTGATTGCATTTAAACGACTGAATCTTATTTGGCCCCAAATTTCTTCTAGGGATCACTGGATTGAGTAAAAGTGAGTTTGCATGCCCAGTTAACACACAGTCCAAGTCCACTTTTGTAATAATATTAAATATTACAGTAGTAAATATGCAGGCAGAGAAATAATTCCATCCCCAAAAGTTTGCCTCTATAATTTTTCTAGGACTGTGTTAATTTCTGTTTCTACAAGGTGTATATTGTTGATGCCTCGTGACTTCAAGGTCACACTATACATCCAAAATGCTATTGTGATGTAACTGCAGATAGAAAAATGTAACACCTAAGAACAGAATTCAGAATACCATGTCTTTTGTAGAATATATAGCTAATTTAATTTTTAATGTTAAAATTAAAATATCTTTTATATATTTTGTGAAAGTTGAAATATGTCCAGAAAGAAAGAAACTGCCTAAGAAGCAATACTGAGTGTTACGACATTTTAAAATCCATTTTTCTGTTTACAGTGTCTTACTAGCAGAGGCTGCATCTGTCTCTGTGGAGAAACTCAGGTACATTTAGTTTGGTTTTGTACATGTGTGTGTATATGAATGAACCTCAGGCAAAATGGCTGTTTTTCTTTAATGCTTGATCGTTATGATAGTGTGAATGTTTGCAAATATAAATTACTTGGAGTCTAATGCATTCAAACAAGAACTTTAATAAAATGGGTTTTTTGATAGGGTTGCATCTGAGGGTTTTGAAAACTGAAGGATAAAGTGTTGATAAAAATAGAGTGGAATAATACAATATTGAGTATTTTGATGTCTCCCACCTGCTTGCATAGTAATATAATAAATGATACAAGGTGATGAAAGAAGTTTCTAAATCAATTGTTAAAAGATTTTGGTAGTAGAAAAGCAGCAGTGCCAATTATAAGCAAAGACTATTAAATTGACATCAAACACTTAATAAATACCGTAATTGAGCTGGTTGGGTGTGTTTTAATTTGCCTCTTTGTTCCCTTGGCAAAGGGGCAGCACAATACAACCTCCAGTTGCATAATCACTTGTGCATTTCTGTCTCCACACAGTCCTGCCTCATTCAGTGAAGAACAGATGATACTCACTTCTTAAGACATTGGTCAATATTCTATCTTAGCCTGGTTGTTCAGTGTGGGCCTTAGGCTCTGTTTGCTGTAAACTATTAATTTCTGTGTGGACTTCTCTGTGGTGCTTATTGCTGTAATATTTGAGTAGCTCACAAAAAATATTCAACACCATTTTGAGGTCAAGGGATGATCTAAACTGCATAAGAATATAGAATCACAGAATCTTGGAATGGTTTGCTTTGGACCTGCAAGGATCATCTAGTCTAATTCCCTTACCATGTGCAGGGATATCTTTTGTTACATCAGATTGCTCAAAGCCCAGTCCAGTCAGCCTGGCCTTGAATGTTTCCAGTGATGGGGCATCCACAACTTCTCTGGGCAGCCTGTTCTGCGACACTTGTGGTGTCTCACCACCCATATTTCTTCATATCCAGTCTAAATCCACATTCTTCTAGTTTAAAACCGTTACCCCTTGTTCTGTCCCTACAGTGTCACTATGACTGGTAAAAAGCCTCTCCCTATTTCTCATGAGCCTCCTCCTAAGAGGGCTGGGTTTTCCCTGAGCCTTTTCTTCTCCAGGCTGAAGATTCCCAACTCTCTCAGTCCTTCTTCATAGGAGAGGTGCTCCAGCCTTCTGGCCATTTTCATGGCCCTCCTCTAAACGAGCTCTAATAGATCCATGTCTTGTGCTGGAGAATGGAGATCCCAGCACTGCACAAGTACTCCAGGTGGGGTTTCAGAAGAGCAGAGCAGAGGCAGGTAATCACCTCCCTTGACCTGCTGGCAGTGTTTCTTTTATGCAGCCCAGGCTTTCTGGGCTTCATTACTAGGTCACGTACAACTTTTCATCTACTGTTATCCTCATGTCCTCTACAAAGCTGCTCTCAATTCAATATGAAAGCTTAAAAGGAAAAATATTATGTTTTAGTGTTTGACCCTTTACTTTGCAGCTTCTGGCCTAGTTTGGCACAGAATACGGTTTTATTATAGCCACTTGGAGACCTGCCAAACCTGTCACAGCATCTCCCTTTTTAAGATGCTGGTTTTGATTGCCTCTGTCATTGCTGACTTGCAGGAAAAGATTTAGTCTTGCCTGAAGAAGACTCCAGTTAAACCACAGAGGTAAAAGAAGAAAAGGTGGGTAAGAAAAAGAGGCAAGAGAAGTAAAAAGCACACATCACATCTCATGTTCAGGACCTCTGGCCCTCTTCAACTCTGATTTATCGCTAGGGTGGGTCTTTCCTAATCAGTGACCAAGGCAAGGGTTCTCTGAAGATTACAGAGGATGTTTGTACAGTGTGGGTGCACAGGGAGTCAGATCTAGGCATATACAAGAAAACTTAGTGGCAGAACTCAGGTATTAGAAGCCTTAATAAAATGTCTCATTAATTTTGCATTTAAACAGACTTCCTTTGTCCTAGTCAGATCCTAGTGATCCTAGGCCAGTCACTTATTCCAGCATGCATCTGGTTAAAAGCTATTGTGAGTGCAATGTATGAACTGTCTTCAACCTCTGAAGCAACAATTGCAGTAGAAAAGATGTGAAGAGGAATTATCTGTTGACATTGCCCTTTTGTATTTGCCCTACTGATAGGGTTGATTGACCCTATTGACTGACCCTGTGACAGGTCAAGTTCAATGACATTATCGTTGAGACGGAAGAATAGTTGCTCATAAATCCAGAGCTTTGAGTAGTGCAACTTCTGTTTTCTAGTAGTTGGTGGTGGCTTACAGGCAGTGTTCTCAATGTGGGGAGCAGATGGGCCAACCACCCCAAAAAATCCCCAAGACTTTGTTTTAATTGAAAATACCTGAAGGTGCTGTTTAATTTTAGATGCCTTAGAGGACTGTTAGCATGTTTGCATGAGCTTGCCTTGTTTGCCTTGAGATTAGAAAAGAGCAAATTCCTGATACCTAACTCATCTTCTGTGAAAGTTCCAATTTCATAGCTTAAAGATTTCAAGTTTGTAAGTACAGACAGATTTTTTATTTTATTTTTTTTAATTAATATTTCACTTTGGGGAAGAAAACCACAACCAACCTGATTTCACAGATCTTTTTCCCCAACACTGCTTCCTCTACATCTGTGTCTCATTCTGTTGGTCTGCTGTTCTTCCTCAAAATATCCCCTAAGCCTCATACGGGCAGTAAGCAAGACAAATGTTAGCCCTATTGATGAAAGCCTGACAAAGCTTATTAGCAAATGATAATGGGGCATGATAGGAGTCATTTAGCCATACTGTGTAACCTGGTTTTCCTGTAATAATAAAATAGTGAGAAAAATCCTGTGGCTTGGGGAAATTGGTGTTTCAAGATGTTTGGGTGCAAATTAATAGTCTGGAGTTAAGAGAGATTCCTATCAATGTTTCATTGCTAAATCAGAAGTAGGAATCTGTTCTTCTAGACTTCATTTGTTGGATACTCCTTGCCAGATTTTGTTGCATATTATTAAAAATATAGCCATTATTTAAGGGAGTGAAAATAATCAATGTTGGGACAAATGAGTAACCACTGCACATGGATACTGTAGTAAATATCTCAATTGTATCTTCCATGAAAGACCATTCTGTGTATTATATCCTTAGTGTTAGAATTACCTCTAGTTGGGATGTTCTTCTCAAGGTAGCTTTGGACCAGAATTAAACAGTTCTTCCAAGAACTGGTAGGAAGTCCCATGTTTGTGCCTTGTAAGCAACTGAAGCAAGTTGCATGAGAAAGTTTAATCAAAATGTCTGTACATCTTTACCTTATCTCATGAGTACCTAGAAAACACGCAAAAGGGAAGTGTTTAGTAGCCTTACGTGGTCTGAAGAGTCAGAAAAATGTTTCGTATGTATGTGAAGCTGTTAAACATGTAGTTTTTTTTAATAGGCTAACCTAACAGTTTAAAATGAAATTTCATGGTGGTTCTTGGCTTCCAGATACTGGATTGAGCCGTTTTCTCCAGGTCAGAGTTGAATGTAGTAAGTCATTGTCTTGTTGAAATTACTATTTCAAAATTCTATTTATCTGTTAAATTATTCTGTTATCACCCTCTTCTCCATATCATGTTACATAGCAGTTAGCTCTCTTGCCACTCTTCATGTTTTAGCCCCTTGTTGCCTGTTCTGAAGCAAAAGGGGTATGTATGCTGTTTGTTAGAGTGAAGTGTTTCTACACCCTTTTTCAAAGCTGGAAGGTGTGCTTCTTTCGAGGGCTTTGTTGTGCTTGAAAAATAATATCTTGCCATATTTAATTCATAGAAAAAAATCATCTCAGCTCTTTTACATTTAAAAGGCTAATATTTTTCAGTTTTGTACTTCACCAGCAAGAACGTTTTCTTTTTGGCAGTTCCTAAGAAATTCTTGTCTTTGTTTGATTAGGAGTTGCATGAGTAACAGCATGCAGTTTATTTTCTTGTCTGATAGAAATGTTGTTAGTAATCACAACATCAAATCATCATGTATTTATAACATTGTATTATTCCTATGAGAGTATCATCATGAAGTTATTATGGAAAGGCTTATCATTAGATAAAAATGTTTTCAAATGTGTATTGCAGAAAATACTTCAAATGGCATCACAGCTCTTCAAGAAGGAAGCAAGCTTTCTATCTCCACAAGTAAATCTGTCAGGGAAGTAACCCTTCGCTGCTTTAAAACAAATTCTCCATCTGTAAAGTTCCCTGGAGTTTGCGTGGAGACTTCAATGTAATTTCAAAAGAAGAAAACACCTATTTCTGTATTCACACTATGCTTTCTGTGGCTTTGAAAAGTATTTTTCTCAGTGTAGTGAAAAAAAGCAAAGGAGTAACTTAGTTATATATCGAAGGCTGTGCAGCTTTTGAAACCAGTCTCTGAAAGTGGCTGGACCAAGTCATGGGAAGAAAACCCATCCAGAGCTAAACACAGGTGCCAAAAGAGCTTGGGGCATTTCTGAGGTAGAAGTAAGAGAGTTTTTAGGGGAGGTACTCTTATCCACAACCAGCATTTACACTGTTTTCTCATGCACCTGTGTAGCCCAAGCTGTATCTCCAGTTACTGAATCTCCAGTAAGGCCAGCAATTCTCATATTCTTATCACTGTTGTTTTGAAATTTTAATTTAAATTTAAATGTGTAAAACAGTCTTTGAGAGGGACTTTATTTGCATAAAATGCATGGGAAGGCAATTTGGCCAAATAGTCTTTCAAGTTTGTAAGGTAGGTTTTCAAAGTGTACTTGCAAAAGAGAGAAATTCTAGTAAATCTTTTGCCTTTACTACATTTTAGACACTGTTATGAATTAAAACAGGAGCTGATTGTATTAACAGTCATCTTTGTATCAGTATTGAAGTCCATTCCTGAAGTAACATCACTGAATGGAATTGTTTGGGGTTTTTTTGTTTGCTTTTTTAAAAACTGCCTCAGTAGGAAGTGAATTGACTCAGCAAGACTCAATTGGGAACAATTTAATAGTTAAGAAATGTGGGTGGAATTAAGGCTAAGATGGCATTCCAACTGTTCTGTCTGTTTTATCTGTTTTATGTAGCTGTTGTATTTCTGTCTCTTGAATATCCTGCTGAAAACGGAAATGAAGTTTGAGTTAGTGTTTTTTTGAATGCTTTTGCTTCAGTATAATATGAATCAAAATGCCTTGGCTACACTTTAGCTATTAGGGGTGCAAAGCAGATTCTGGTTGCCAGTGTTCTGAAGGGATGATCAGTGCCTTTTCATGCACCTTAAAGTGGATGAAAGTCACTGAAACTATGTAATGTTGGTCCTTCAGTGAGTCCATTGTTAAAATGTTCCCCAAAGTAATCTGTGCACACTATAACTAATGGAGGAAGAAACCATGAAGTTGTGAATAGATGTAACCTGCATACTGTCTCTTACTGTAAAATGTTGATTTTCATTTTTGGTATATGAGTGCTTAAGCATTTATGAACAAATGGCCATACTTTGAAATTTTGTCTGCTTTACACAATATAGTTTTCTTATGTCTGTTCATTCTGTGATTTGCTTTTTAAGATCTTACTATATGGGTATTTCTTCATCTCACGGAATGATCTTGGGTTCTGGGCAGCCTGATCCAGTGAAAGATGTCCATGGCCATGGCAGGGGTATTGGACTAGATTATCTTCAAAGGTCCGTTCCAGCCCTAACCATTCTGTGATTCTGTGGTCTAGGCTGGAGTATTCTCTCTGTAGGTCATCTGTCTAAGAGGTCCCAGAGAAAGCTTCATGTAACAATTTTAGGATTTTATTGTAATTCTGAAGAGTAATCAGTTTATATCGGTTGCTTTGGGTTCTTCTTCTGATGCCTGCATCTACCTCTGAAGCCCTTTGGTGTGCAATTAATCATAACATTCACTTATTTGCAAAAATTAAATCTTTAAGGATTTTTGATATCTAGATATCTGTGGTACATGTGCTTATTTCTGTGAAGGTCCTGGCCTATGTGCTTCCGTGACTAGTACTGTATCTTGAAGTAGTTTGCAAAATGTGGTAAAAATTACCTCCTAACTCTTAAGAACCCATCCCCAAACAAATGACCCTAAACTCCTCTTTACCTAATTGATGACAAATAAACTCCCCCCCCCCCCCCCCCAGTTAATGCCCCCAAATAATAAAGTATTTCTGCATGTTAATTTCAGCATTACCCTCTTAAGCTGGAGTGAGCAGTGGAAGAAGTACATTTTAGAAAATCAAAGATTTCTTTGAATCATTAATAAGGATTCCTCATGTAAGAAAGTTACCATCATGAATAGCAGAACAGTAAAGCTTGGTTTTTGTGATAGAATGTATTAATATCTGCTCTGAATCTGCCATGGATAACTTCTGGAAAAAAATAGGTGCCATTAAAAAACGTTTAGTTGGAAGATTATTGAAATGTAGCAGGCTTTTATTTGAAGGATATCATAAATGAATTTTATGTATAAGCATATGGAGACTAAGATTAATCAAAGCCCTTCATGCCCACAGCAGTTTATTGTGTAGTTGACATCTCTCAAACTACTGCCTAGTTAATACTTCAGTTCTACAAGATCCTTGCAATATTAAGGATGCTGTTAGAGGAGTCACTGAGAAGATCTCATTGTTTGATCTCTTCTGTAATAAAATACCCATCACAGGAGACTCTTTTCTACTTTTATCCAGCAGTGTTTTCGTATATTGGGATACTGGATCAAATAAAACTATTGGAATGGTATAGTTTTGTGTTTACTTCTAGCTGTAAGAGATTTTGGTAGACCAGTTCCCCAGTGCACCAAATGTCAGTGTAACTGTACCTGTTAATTCCCTTCTCATTTGTGGTAGCCTCTAATGGTGATAGAGTGTGCAGGAAAAACGTGAAGGGTATCCTTAGCAGATGTTCAAGGCACTGGTGATGTGAAAAGGGAAAGGCAACACTTTGTTCTGTTGTTCCAACTTAGTCATATAGCTGGGAGGGAACAACTTGCTTCATGGCAGTATGAAGAGTTTGAATAACTAGTGTCTGGTTGCAGGACTAAATAACTGTTTAATTACTATGCAATTATAGTTAATTTTGATGACAGTAGGAGGAAAAGGTTATTCCATTGAGGCAGAACTCTCGTACAAACTTATTTGTGCTTGCAAGTGTTTCATTTGCTTTCCCAGCTCAGTGCTGCTTTTGCCTTTCCTGAGACCTAGGTATGGTAATCTCTATGCTTCCCTAAAAACTTAAACTGTGTTCTCCTCCCTAACCCCTGCTGAGCTAATGCAGACACTATCTTCTCTTATCTATTTCTCTTACAGAAATGCTTGTAGTCCCACATCTGGATCATCCTTGTGTGAATGAAATATACTGTCAGTCCAGAAAAAAAATAAGATTGTTTCCTTGCACACATGCAAATCTCAGAGTGACAGGTGATACAAAAAGAAAGGAGCATTTAGGGACTGTGGTGGTAGGACAAAGGGGCAAACGGGTTCAAGCTTAAACAGGGGGAGCTATAGGTTAAATATAAGGAGGGTGGTGAGGCACTGGCCCAGGTTGCCTAAGGAACTTGTGGATGCTCCATCCCTGTCAGTGTTCAAGGCCAGGTTGGATGGGGCTTTGAGCAACCTAGTTAGTGGAAGGTGTCTCTGCCCATGGCAGTGGGGCTGAAACTAGAAGATCTTAAAGTCCTTTCTAACCCGGACCATTCTATGATTCTGTAAGCAGTGTTGGTCATACAGCTTCTATACAAACCAGGCCTGGCCTGGTAGGGCTTACTTGGTCCAAAATGGTGCATATGAATCCAGGTGTGTAAACGCTAGCATGTATTTTCTGTGCTCTTCAGTGAGCAGCATCACTGACATTTATTTTCTCCATGATGGTTTTCTGTGCCTAGTATGCAAAATCCACTAAGCCTGATTTATGTAGGCTTTATATTACACATGGATTTGCTTTATCTAGGTTCTGTCTCCTCTTCCCAGTGTGGGAAGCTGGCTGGCTGTGCATGTGGCTTCTAAACAGCTAGATGCCTTCACTTCCAATATAACTGTAGCTGTTCACAGCTGCTTCTGAAAATGTGGCCTTGCAAAGGAAAGGTCCTTTATTTTTAAAATTCAGGAAGCTGATGAGGGGTTGTTTTAAGACTAGGTACATGGTACAAGATGCCTTCCTGCTTTATCTTTCAAAAGTGATTGTGCTGTGGTGAAGCACATTATTGTACCTTTGCTCTCTCAGAGGAGATCTTGTAGGTGTTCACATAGACGGTAGTCCTGTTAGCTGCTTTAAAATGGGTGTGAAACTACAGCAGAAGACTTCAAGCAAGGATAAGCAAAAAAAAAGTGCTGTGCTCTTCTCCCTCATCTCAGTTGCTGTGCCAGTGCTTGTTTTTCTTTCCCCGCCTCCTCCAACTTCCCAAAGCTTCTGTAGCTGTGAATTGAATTGGTTCAGAGCTCTATTCCAATTAGAATTAGCTATATTTATGTTCCTGCAGCTGTGTATAAGAGAAGGAAGACAGCGTGAGGATAACAACTGGGGCTAGGAGGGCTGAGACTTGCTGCTTCTGCCAGCTTGATTAGCGCCTTTGGATACAATCAATCAGTTGAGCTTAGTAGCTGTAGAAATATCCTATGCAGTTGCAGCTTTAGATCACACTCAGATCAAATTTGATACGAAATTGTTCTCTGTCACGTTTTGCCATCCCAATCTGCAGTTAGGATTCAGCAGCTTTCACAGGTGACATTTTCAAGCAGGGAAGAAACATGCATATGGAAATATCAGGCATACAGTCCTAAGGCGTCAAAAAGCATTAGGGAAATCTTCCATCCCTGAAAATTCCTGACTAATCTCTTCCTTCACCATGAAGGAATAGACTGAAAATACCAAGGGAAAAAAAGACTATACTATGTTACCCCAAGGCATATAAAGGCTGGGGTGTTTTTGGAGCATTCTGTTTAGTGGGTGGCATTGTAAATCAACTTTGGTGCTGAAAAAATATCAGATTTACTGGATACCAAAAGATATTTGCTGTCCCTTCTCTACTGTGTCTGTCCTGTCCCCCCACTCTCTCCCACATTTTTTATGCCTCTGTCTTGCTATTCTTTCTGTCTTTTATTTTTTTTGTGGCTTTGTGTGTCATGTTACTACCTCACCTTTATTTCCTGTTTTAGCCCTGTTTTTCTTCCTTGCTTCTTCTGTGTCCATGTACCCAGAATCCACCCAGGCAACAATCCCACCACCAAGTCGCAGGGTTTAAGAAGCCTACCAGACTCAATACTAGATGCAGTTGGTATTTGAAGTAGAAAACTGTGCCATCAAGAGGCAAGGCTTGAGTGAGAAACCAAGAATTCCCAAACCTGCTTCTTGCAGCTGTCAGGAAAGGGACAGTCCTGTGCACTTTCAGCCGCTCTTAGCCTCTGCCTAATATGTGTCTGATGAAATACAGGCCGATTTCTGCTTTTAAGCAAGTGATGCTTTCTTCTTTTGGTTCTCCAAACAGCATTGAGCTCATATTCTTGTTCTTCTCATCCCTTTTTTTGCTCCTGCCTGGGCAATTATTAGCAAGTATATTTTGTGTCTTCCACCTCTTGATCAGCTCTTCTAGGTAACTTGTGATTTTCTGTGTTTTTGTTACTGCCTGCAGAGCTTTGATGATGGAAGATGCTTCTACATTTTTTGCACAGATGTTCTGTTGTTGCTATGTACATTAAGTATATTTTCCATCCCTGGCAGTGTTCAAGGCCAGGCTGGATAAGGCTTTGAGCAGCCTGGTCTAGTAGAGGTGTCTCTGTCCATGGCAGGGGGGTTGGAACTTTATGATCTTAAGGTTCTTTCCAGCCCAAAGCAGTCTATGATTCTATTATTTCAAGATTGCTTTCTCAGTGAAAAGATTCCCAGGATCAATATGAAGCAATCAGGTGTGCTGAGCCATGGGCATGGGACTCAAGGGTGGGCTCAGCGGCATGCAGCACCACTTCAGCCCCATGGGTGCTAGTGAAGTGAATGGCAAACCTTTCAGGTGGGCTTTTAGGGAAGGTGGTTGAGGTTGGAGGGTGTTGGGGAGGCCTGTGCCCTGGAGCTACCAGTGGTTCCAGCAGGGATTTGAGGGCAGCTGGGGAGGTCGGCTGTGGGATAGCTGTAGCTCTTGGGTGGTCAGGGAGGTCTCAAGGGTGATGAGGTAGGGGTGCAAGGTTTATGGAGCCCTTGGTGATGAGGTAGGGGTGCAAGGGTTAAGGAGCCTTTGGGGCAGCAGCACAGTGCTGGATCAGCCTCAGCCCTGGTGCTGCCTACTGGTGTGATAACCTTGTGCAGGACTAGCTGTGGTGTGAGGAATGCCTGCCCATGGGCAAAGAGTGGGGTTGCAGCATGGGGCCTCAGGAACCTGCTCAGCAGCTAGCGAGGCATGTGAGGTGTTGTGGCTGGGGACTAGGAAATTTAAGATTGTTGGGTTTTTTTCAACCACATGGATGGTCAAAGTACTGGGTAGGGATGTCGTGCATAGTGGTGGAGGCTGTGCTTGTTCACGAGTGGAGTGCCATCAGATCAGACCGCTTCTGGGCAGGTTTTTGGATTTAGGTGACCTGCAGAGGACCTGTCGAACCAAAATTATTTTGTAATTTGTTGATGTATGAAGCAGATGTGCTGGATAGCTTGTATTTTTTTTTCTTTTATTTTTCTAATTTAAGGGCTTTCTGAGGTCACATTCACAGCTTCATTTATAGACACCTGCAAATTGTCATTGTTGGCAAAGTGCACACTAGCACAGAAAAGAACTTACAGAACAATAAGATTTGCCATGCTGGGTGAAATCCTCTGGTCTGGCTAGATGACAGCTAACTAACTGTATTCACTGCCAGACCTCTAAAAGAAAAACCCCAAAACAACCCAACAGTAAAAAGAGGAAAGAACCCAACCCATCCCCGAGGACTCTGTAGGATCAGTAAGGAATATGATTATGCTCTCCCTCAATTCTGTTTTGCCAGAAGCAGTTGGGCACCTGTATTTCATTAACTGTAAGTCCATTAATGGCAGTCTGTTCTGAGTTTTGACATTGACTAATTTTGGCAATTCTTGCTGAACTCTTATGGGTTTTTACTGTTTGTGACTTATTTTGTTAGCTTTTTATTGGCTTCTTTTACCGACTGCCCTCTTCTGCATGGGGAACAGATGTCTATCTATTAATAGTTCACATACATACCACAGAGGCATACAACTTTTGAATAAGGTAAGAGATTGTTCTTGTTTGCTCTTATTCCTCTCTTATGGAAACCATTCTAATTCTTTTCTGCCTCTCTGTATTAGATCTGTTGTGTGGCATTTCTTTGAGTTCACTCTGATGTCAGAAATTTTAGAGATCTACTGTGTGTGGTAGTATAAAGGAGGCCACACCGATGAACTACGTAATGGTGTATGTGCATCCCCTGTTGTTCCCCAGTCCTTTATTTTTGTTTGCTTAGATCAAGCTTTAAACTGCAACTGCACTTTCAGTTTCATTGAGCCATTCATATGGCGACTGAAGTCCCTTTTCTTGCTCGATAACTGTGACTTTATAATCTTGAATAGGCTATGAAAAGCTTAAGTTTTCACTCCAAGGAGCCTTCAGTGCTGTCAGAAAGAATTAGGGAGTAGGAATGTCTTGCCCATTTCAATGTCATTTGTCTTGATAGTTGCTTTTTGGAGATAGTTAAGATGAATATGAATTCTGGTATAGTGTGCATATACTTATATTTTCATAATTAATTTCTAGACAGTGACTGTCCTAAATACATTGCTATGAGTTTATTGTTGACTTCCATTGTATGCCCTGTGTAAAGGATAAGTAATCCAAATTCAAGAAAGAGGAAGCATGAAATTTATAACAAAACAGAGATCCGTATCTGATAATGAAAAAATTATGTCATAAACCCTAAAAATCCTGAAGTTGTTTGAGTTTTAATTCAGTAAAGTTGTTACTTAGAATCTAGACTTTCTCTCCCTCCCACATGTATTCCTTATTCCTTTTCAGATATGCAAATCACTGTAGGGGGTGGTAGGGAGGATCCTAAGCGACAGGAACATAAGTTTGCACATCCATATGTGGTAATAAGAAACCACAGACTTATTTTATCAAAGTGACTCTGAACTTACTTTGTATTGAGTAGTCTTGAACATTCATCTCTTGAGTTTTGTCTAGGGATTTTGCTTGTCTTAAGTAGGATTTTGAATACCAGAAATAGAATACAGTATTTCTTTTAAAAAAGAGCAAAAATAATGAATCCAGTCCAATATCGGCCGTGATGGGAAGAGCCATGATATGATAATTCTAGTGCCTTATTTTAGATGTCTGGTTCCACTTTTTCCCCCCCACTTACTTATCTAAAGATGTTTGGAAATGTCATTCCTCAAAATCCATATCCTGGAAGAGTAAGGCAAAGTATTTGTCAGGGGTTGAGTAAAGATGATTTACAGACAGCTGACAAGAACCAGCCAGGAAGGGACATGATATTGCTGCTTCCTTGATCCAAAGGGCTTCTAGTTGATGCAAGTAAAATGATGTTCAGATGTTCTTTCTGATGTTTGAAAATGCCTGCACATGGTTTGTTTTTTCTGGAAGTCTGTTTTTATGTTAAATGCATTTCTTAGTATTTGGAGACACTCTATTCTGAAAGTCTGATTTATTCAATTGTATGCCCATTAGATCCTGGGTTGTACGTGTACCTTAAAGTGCTTTTCAACAGATGAGGCTTTAATTGTGTTTCAGAGATAGCAATCAAAGTAACTAATCTTGTCTTTACATCCGTATTGGAACCTAGTATGGTCTGATTAAATTGAGAAGCTGCTGTAAAATAATTTTATCTTATTCACTGTGCTGTTCACTTGGATGTGAAATAACATGCAGTGCTCATCAAAACTAAATGGTGGTGCTAACCTAAATAGAAATAATGTTAGTTGTGGCTGCCCCATACCTGGCAGTGTCCAGGGCTGGTTTGGATGGGCCTTTGAGCAACCTGGTCTAGTGGAAGGTACCCCTGGCTGTGACAGAGAGGCTACAACTAAATTAGCTTTAAGGTCCCTTCCAACCCAAACCAGTCTATGATTTTATGTTAAGTTATAAATGTACACATGCTTTTTATCAGTGAATGAAACCAAGTCAACATGTATTAACTTTACAGAAAAAAATTAACAACTAGAGAAGTGCATTTCTATCCATCTTGTTAGGGTCAGTCATGTATCATTCCTCCCACTTAAATCCGTCTTCTCTTGTTTGTCTTATATTAAACTGCATATATTTTTGAAAGGAACATTAAGCTTAAGAAAACGTTCTCTGCTCCTATGTTTTGTACTTAGTAATCCTTTTACTGTCTAAAGTATTTTTTCTTGTATGATACCTACAACACTCTTGCTAATACTACACCAAGAACTTTGCATTTTTCCTCTATTTGTTTATGAAATTGCTTTTATTTCATCTTTCATAAAGGTCTACTTCAAACTACCCTATGGAAATTCCACTGTTTCTCATTAGACATATGCTTTCATACTGCTGTGTATGTGTGGGCTGTGTGTGTACAGGTTGTCATGTCCACCTCAAGATACTAATTCTTCATAGGAAAGTGCATAAAGTTTTCCTGCCTCTTCAGCTCCCAGTGAGATCCTTAATTATGAAGGTGCTAGGCAACGAGTGGAACAAGTTGAACCAAATAAAATGCAAGAAATCCACCTCTTGTGCTGCAGAGGAGGATACTGTGGGCAAAACAGGCTCTGGAATTTGTGGTTCTGTGTGTGTCAAGACACTGGTGTAACTTCACAAGTTTGTTTGAAGTCCTGTACTGCTTTTTAATATCTTGTTTAAGCTTTCTAGGACAGGTTTTAGTTAGGTTAGCTTCTAGTAGAGGTTGAAGAATTTTAAATGTAATTTTAGAGTAGTCAGTTAAAAAGAATATTCTAAATAAATTTTAGATACGGTTTTATTTCCTTTGGCTTTCTGTAGAGTGGGTAGTACAAGCATTTTAATACAACATCAGGGATGTGGATGTAAACTCTAGGAAGATGTATCTAAGACAGGCTTTCTTTATGAAGCAGATTAGCCTGTCATGGAATAGAGATGGTGATGTTCTACTTCACTACTGTTTGTCAAAGTACAAATATGCTGCTATTGCAGGAAGGTGGTAACTGCCTTTAATATGGGTCTGGGCATTAGCTGTACTTGGTGCTTTTGATATTTTCAGCTGAAAGGGAAATGCAAGTGTTTCTGAACAAGCTCTGTGCTCTTCACTTTGTGCAGAGTATGAACACAATACAGTAATGAAAGGTTTCAGTTTAGTGATTTGAATATTGTAGGTAAAGTAATTGTAGGCAGCTAGCATGGGATGAAAGTTGATTGGGAGGTACGTAGACTCATGAAGAGGTATTGTGATTTTTGTGGGGCAACAATGCTGTGTTGAAACAGTTTGTTAATTAGCGTGTGGGTTTGAGGAGGAAAAATCTGCCTGTTTCAGATGGAGAGTTTTTCTTTCATTTGTACTAGTTGCCTAAATGAGAGCTCATTATTCAGGTTTAACAGCTAGTAATTGCATTGACAGCTCTGAGTGTCACTGAATCAGCACTAGAACACTTCAAGTTATTTATACAGATTTACTGTGTTAGTAACTTTTCCATGAATAACTATGCCATTTAAAACTTAGCCTATTAAGTGTAGAGCATCAGCTTGCAGCTGAAGCACTGGTAAGGGCAGTTATGACAGTCAGGTAGGTAATCAGAAGCTCCAATGAGACTCCATGCAGTTCTGCTACTACAAGTTTGTGGCACTCCAACACAAGCTTGAGCTCACTTCTGAGGTAACAGAGCTTCCTCCCTCAGACACCACAGGACTGCACATTGCTTCTGGAATCAAGAATGATCTGCCAACCTGCTGTAAGGCACTCAGCAACCTAACTCTAAGGCTCCTTCCTGCTCTCAAAATGCATCTTCTTGAAAACATTTCCAGAAGCAGTCTGAAAGGGACAAGCACTTCCCACCTGCAGCAAGTTTCAAAGGAGTTTCAAGAATCATGCCACACAAGTACTCAGACCTTTGGAAACTGTCTTCTCTTTTTTTTATTAAGTTTGGCCTGCTAAAATGAAGTGTGCACTGAAAATAATTCCTGATGTTTCTTATACCCAATTACCCATCCCCTCAGGGGTTTCCTCTTGCAAGACAGCAGAGAGAAATGGTTTATTGTATTTTCTTCAGATCCACGGCAAAGTTCCCTCTGGAGTATAGAAAAATACTCTGTTCTTCATATCTACCTGTCAGAAATCAAGGTGTTCTCCACTAGGTGTTTACCCCACAGAAACAATCTTGACATTAGACCAGACTACTTTCATGTTGTCGACCACGAGCGGGGGATCAGTCACCATGGTTCTAACATCTTTCAGGCTGACACATCAACTAAGACAGTCTAGAAGTAGATGTACCATGGGCGTGACGACAGAAGAAAATGACTTTAGGCAGGCATGGTTCTGTCAGATCCAGATAACTCAATTCTACACACACAAAAATATGAAAAGACTGCACACCACAGAAAAATACATACTTTATATTGTAATGAGAACTGCCACATGAAGAGCAGAGACAGGGAAGAAAGAACAGTAAATCCAGCTGAATGTGACCATACAATACTCTTCTCTGGTCACCACATAATGGAATATTCAGGTATCATTCTAGGAAACAGGGCAAATTCTATACGTATTTCCTTGATGAAACTATGTAATTAGTAGCATTGTTAGGCTTAAATAAAACTACATCCATAAAATAACCATGAGAACACTATAAAAACGTCCCATAGGCAGGGACACCTCACACTCAACCATGTCACCCAAGGCTCTGTCCAACCTGGCTTTGAACATCTCCATGGAAGGAGCATTCAGAACTTCCCTGGACAACCCATTCCAGTGCCTCACCACCCTTACAGTAAAGAACTTCCTTATACCCAATCTAAACTTACCCTGTTTAAGTTTTAACCCATTACCGCTTGTCCTGTCACCACAGTCCCTAATGAAGAGTCCTCCCCACCATCTTTATATACCCTCTTCAGATACTGGAAGGCTGCTATGAGATCTCCATGCAGCCTTCTCTTCTCCCTGCTGAACACCCCCACTTTCTCAGCCTGTCTTCATACAGGAGGTGCTCCAGTCCCCTGATCATCCTCGTGGCCTCCTCTGGACTTGTTCCAACAGTTCCATGTCCTTTTTATGTTGAGGACCCCAGAACTGCACACAATGCTCCAAGTGAGGTCTCACGAGAGCAGAGTAGAGGGGCAGGATCACCTCCTTTGCCCTGCTGGTCATGCTCCTTTTGATGCAGCCCAGAATACAGTTGACTTTTTGGGCTGCGAGTCTACACTGAAGCTGGCTCATGTTCATTTCTCATTGACCAACACCCCCAAGTCCTTCTCTGCAGGAGTACCATGAATTTCCTTTTTGCCCAACCTGTAGCTGTGCCTGGGATTGCTCCGACCCAGGTGTAGGACCTTGCACTTGTCATGGTTAAACTTCATGAGGTTGGCATCAGCCCACCTCACAAGCATGTCAAGGTCCCTCTGGATGGCATTCCTTCCCTCTAGCGTATGAACCGAACCACACAGCTTGGTGTCATGGGCAAACTTGCTGAGGGCGCACTCAATCCCACTGTCCATGTCACTGACAAAGATGTTGAACAAGACTGGTCCCTACACCAATCTGTTTAACATACACATAGAGAGAGTTGATGCGTGCACAGTTCTCAGAGTAGTGCCTACTGTTTTAATAGTCAGTGAGGCTCTTCAGCCACTTCATCAGCTACTTTTTAGATGAGGTAGATTTGAAGTGGCTGTCCCCTTGTAACTTAGCAGTTCTTTCTAACTTTTCCAGGTGACAAGATATAATCTGCTTTTCATAAACAACAGTTCCCTGCACTCTTTAAATTACTCTCTTCCTAAGAGTGTCTGTGGTATGGTAACATGGCCAAGAGATTTGGGGCTTTGGTACTGAATGTGAAGAAGGATGGAATGAAAGCATAGCCAGATGACATAAATACTGCCCAGTGGCCTTCTGGGCAAAAGTAGTGCTTGTGTTTCTCAGATTAGAAGTAGCAGCAATGTACTCAAGTTCTTTCCTTCTCAAGGCCTTTTCTTGGATGCAAAGGCCTCCTCAGGTGTTTTAGGGTTAAAAACAAGGTTCCTGGGAGAAAAAAAGACTTATACAAATGCAAACATTGCATGCCCTTTTTCGTCTTCTTGGCCGGGTAAGTATCTGAGAGAAGGAGAAGGTGAAGAAACCCAGAGATGGAGAGAGGAATAAAAGGGAAAGGGATTTATCCAAATACAGAGACTGGCCAGGTATGCATTTGACGCTTTATTTCTGTATAGAAATGGTAAAGAAAGTTCAGAAAGGCATAATACATATGAAGCAACGCTGAGAACTGCAGGCAGTCTGCACGATATATTCCAGCAAATGCAAAAGGGAATAAGCACGTGTCAGTCGCTCACCCCTATTACCAACAAATCACTCTGTTGGTACCCAGTTTGAGACAGCTTTGTTTGCAGATGCCTCGGACACCTGCTAACATTTCCCAGTGTTTCCCCCATCAGAGTGCAGAGGGATCTGAGGGATTTTGTCTTTTTTTTTTTTTTTTCTTTTTTTTCCCCCAAAATAGGATTTAAGGGGGTTGTTTGTTTGGGGTTTTTTTCTTTCTCTTTTTTTTTTTTTTTTTAGGGGGGATGGGGTGGGGGATGGAGGGTGTTGTTTGATTTTGTGTTGCTTTGTTTTGGTTCTTTTCTCAGTTTTGTTTCCTTGTTGTTTCTTTTGTTTCTGTTTCATCATCTCTCTCCCCACCACCATCAGTTGTCAATGAAAACACAGTGGTGCCATTCAGTGTTCCTTTCTGCTGCCTGCCTGCATTTTCTTTTAGAAGCAAGTTTCTCTTTACTTCTGGGCCTTAACAGGTGTCTAGGATATGCAGCTGTATTCCAACAGCAGGCAGTACTCTCCTGGAGCTTATCTGAATCTTTTTCAAGGTGTAGCAGGAGTTCTTCTGCATGCATAAATACCTTTCTGTCATTTCGTTCCTAATCCAAAGACTCTCTCAGTAGACTTTCTTTTCTGTTTTCCATTCTGCAGGATATGGCAATAAACATAGTAACCAGCGTAGTAACAAAGATAGTAAGAAACATGGTAGTGAACATCTGAAGCCCAGAGGCCAGCTCCCCACTTGTGGAGATGCTCCAATGGTCGTGCATTGGTGGGCAGAGCTGAAGAGTGAGCCAGCAAGGCCTCCTGCAAGGGCTGGGATGGGTCTGAGGGCGCTGCTCTGGCTCCGGGGTGATGTGATGGAACCTTCTATCCAGAGCAGAAGGACACGGTGGTTCTGTCCTTGGCGCTGCCGAGGTGGTGCTGGGGCCGCAAGGTGGAACTCAAAGCCCAGGCAGCAGAATGCGTGCGGGACCCGAAGCAGTAGATGGGCACCTACAAGGGCAGAGTCAGAAAGCGCTGATGAAGCCATGAGGGCAGGAGCAGGCGGGACGTGGCTCCTGGGTTGTTCAGAGCTATGCTGTAAAAAGGGTCATTGTTAGCACAGGACAGAGGCTCCTTACTGGTTCCTTACTGGCAACTACAGTGTTGCTTTGGTCCCTTCTCAGTACATGTAATAGCCCAAGATCATGGGAAGTTGACAGAGATGTGCAGTGCCCCCTTGCCAGGCAGCAGGGCTCAGCAGGGAGCCCTTGGAAGCTGGGATATGGTCCTTTCCAAAACCCAAGCAGCAGCATCTCTTGCTCTGCCATCCTAAAATCACAGGTTGGCAGGCAATGCTAGGGTAGCATGTTTCTCCTGACATACATGTTCCCCCGAGGCAGGACCATCCTGTGCACCTCAGGAACGTTTCCTATACCCAGAGCTTGGCAAAAAGATGGAGCACAGGCTCTGCTACATACCTGGGTGCTTTGTTCTTCCGCTGCTTGAATTTCTTCAGCTGCCCATCCCTGAGAGCTCGGTTCTGCTCTTCTTCCTGCTCGGTGTCCCGTCGCTGCCCTCTTCCCAGCTCGCTCTTCTCTTCCTGGTGTTCCAAGAAGAGCCTGGGAACCTTTCCATTCAACAGTATTGTTAGACAGGTGAAGCCACGATGACCTTGAACCAAGCAAAGCCAGGCAGTTTTACCTGTTCTCCCCGGAAAAGCTCCTCTGCTGTTCACTCTCGGGAGCGATGGGAGGCAGCTGCAATGCAAATGTGTAGGTTAGCAGGGGGCAAGGACCTCCCTGCACAATTGCTACCCTGTCTCTGAAAGGCACATCCCTTGCATGGGTTTGCTCAGCTCAGCTGAGCCAGCTGTGGTGGGATCACCTCACAAAGCAGGATGGCCAACCTGCATCAGCCTGGCTCTGCACTTTGCAGAGCTGCAGGCTGGTGGATGAGCGTGCTTGTCCCTGTGGTGGCAGCAGCCCCACCTTCTGAGAGGGGAGCCTTTTGTTGTCCCACTGCTCGTGCACTTCACTTACCTCTGCTGTTTCCAGCTGTGGCTGTGGTGCTGGTGCCTCCTCAGCCCCGTCACTGGCCAGCCCGGCCACCTGCTCCCTGAGGAGTTCCTCGTGGTGCTCAATGAGGAACTGGACGAGCTGGGTCACCTGCACACAGCAAATGACTGGTTTCAGCAAGGGGGTGATGAGGGCTCAAACAGCCTTTCCCAGCCTGACCCACATTTCTGTGCAGGAAGATGCAGCCGTGGGGCTGCTGTTCCCGGCTGCTGATGGGAAGAGGCAGCCAGGACCCTGTGAGCAGCAAAGCTGGGCTGGGCTGGGGACGCTGTAGGCGGGTGGTGAACACAGCGTACCTTCCCTGTCTCCTGAGCCAGGACATCCAGGGGCACCTCCTGGGGTGGGCTCAGGAGGTTTGGGGCCAGGCAGATGGCCAGGTTCCCAGCCGTCATCTTTGTGCTGGCCACGTTGTCGCTAATGCTGCTGAGCAGCACCAGCAGCTGCCGCAGCAGGAGCAGGTTGGCCACTGGTAGCCTGCTGGCCACCCTGAGGGAACAGGAGCACAGCGTTAATGAAGTGGGTGTTGACAACACAGGTCTCCCAGGCTGATCTCACCCAAGGTCACTGCCTGCTCTACAGCAGAGGGACTGCCTTTGCTGAGATAGGACCACCTCCCTGCCTCCCTGTCCTTCTGAAAAGGGCCCTTGTTGGAGCAAGCCCCAACAGCTGTGGAAGTGCTTCCCAGAGACAAAAGCTTTTTGGTGCCTCTCTATATCCCCCAGATCTAAACCGCACAGCAGCAGAATGTGGCTTGCAGGAGCCATGGCTATTTCAGGCAGGCCAGTGCTTTGCATTGGAGTCCCAGCCTGTGGCAGTCCCTGCTGGCTGCTGCCACACTTACTCTCTCAGAGCTGCCAGCCTCTCCTGCCTGCTGGTCTTCTCCATGGCTCTCATCCACTCCTCGAACAAGTCAACGTCGAGGAGCTTGGAGGGGATCTTCCGGAGGAGGTCCTGCAGTGCCAAGGGCTCCGCGTGAGGCTTTGGGCACTGCCCCCAGGAGCAGCCGCAGCATCCCCAGCCCTCTGGCTCGTGAGCAGGCAGCTGGGTTTGTGCTTGTGCTCCCGCAGGTGCCCATCAGCAGCAAGAGAGCCCAGAGCTGCAGGGCTCTGGGTCAGCAGGGCTCACCTTCAGGAGGACAGCCAGCAGCAGCACGGGCTGGGTTTCCAGCTGAACTGGAAGCCCGCTGTCCAGGGCCTCCCTGAGCTCCCAGCAGGCGCGCTGGCTGGCTGCCAGCCGGAAGATCCCCTCGGTGGATGGGCCATGTTCATGGAGCAGAGCCAGCAGGTCCTGAGGGCACAGAGGAGGAGAGATGCTGGGCTGGAGACAGGCCCTGAGGTAGGTGCTGGGGACAGCCTGTCTGTGGAGGAGCTGGCAGGATGTGATGGGATGGGGACCCCGCAGCCAGGCTGGCTTACCTGGATGGGCTGAGGCAGCAATCCGTCCTGGCTGCAGAGATCTGCCAGGGGCCGGCCAAACAGAGCTCCTGCAGCCGCAGAGCCCGATGGCCCTGGTGCCTCTGGCACAGCCATGTTCCCTGGCAATGCCAGCTCGGGCTCATAGTGCTCACTGGGGTCAGGGTCATCCCTGCAGGGCAGACAGCATTGGGCATGAGCAAGACGGCTGCTGCAAGGTCTTGCTGTGCCGGCGCGTCCCCGAGCTGTTGGGGTACTCACCTGGACCCGCAGCAGCAGAGCCACTGCCCCATCCTGAGCAGGATGAGAAAAGACGCACGTGTAATAATCTGCTAGGATAGCAGGGAGACGGGAGCGCTCCTCCTCAAAAACAAGAGGTTGGCACCCCCAGTGCCGCTGGTGCTGCTGCTCGCAGCACCGTACCTGCAGGCACTGGAGCCGTTGCCGGGCCAGCAGCGTGTTAGTAGGGAACACCATGGTGACCTCGGTCCTAGCACATGGGGGCTCAGATGGGGCGGAACCCTGTGGGGCTCTCCCCAGGGTGCCCATGTGCAGCTCCGGACCCAAAGACTGATCCCTTACAACTGCAGTGTCCACCAATGGAAAGTCATAGCTCCTGCAGCCATGGTCTTCTGACTCACAGGACCTGGGACCCTCAGGTCTACCATGCACACTGAAGACTGAGGCAATGCTAAAGCATTAAATGCCTCTGTCTGTTCTTCATCCCCACTTTTCAGTGGCCATCTTCATAAAGTATCAGTCCAGTACTTTCCTTAGGCCTCCGGTTGTTATTAGCATACTTCAAAAAGCCTTTGGTTGTAGTCTGAGGGAACACTGACCAGTTTCATCTCTACTTGAGCTTTGGCCTTCCGTAGTGCCTCCCTCCATGTGTGATCCCCAGCTCAGTAGTCTTCCTGAGAATCACGACCTTGCTTCTAGAGAGCACCCAATTTCTGTTGCTGCCCCAGTCCCAGGAGGAGTTCCAAGCTGCTCTTCTGCTGCGCCTGCTTCACTTCCATTGACACCATTTTATTTCAGTTTCTTTTCCTGAAATCCTGTCATGGGGCGCACATGCTGCTTTCTCCAGGAGCCCTCTGCTGGGGGGCACAGTGTCTATGGCAAGGTCTCCTGAGATGATTACGATTATGTCTCTTTCCATGTTGTTTTTCATAGAATGATGGGATAGTTAGGGTTGGAAAGGACCCTTTTTCTTCTTGAATACTCGAGATAGGGTCTAGGAGGTTGCCCTGAAGTGGTGTCACTAACCTGTACTATCATTTGAAAGGATTTTAGCAGCATGGGCTCTATGTGATCTTCTTTTAAAACTTCCTAAGGAGGAGAGCTTTCTAAACAGCCATTGTACTACCTCCTGCTACTTTTTGGTGCTTGGTGAATGAGATGAACTCTTGATAATTCGTACCCAACTTTTTTATACTCTAAATAAGTGAAAACTCTCCCTCACATGCTAAACACTGTGAAACATTGTGATCAAAGAAATTATGAACAAGTTAGCTTCCAACTTGCCTGACATTTGTTTGAATTGTGCTGCTCTAATAGCATCCTCTAAATTATTCCTCCATCATTCAAGCTACAGGTAGTTATTGACACACACATTCCTTTTCCTTTTCTAGTCTGCTTCTTTATTTTTATCACGGTTGTCTAAATAGTTTGAATAGAATGTCACTCGTTTGTATCATTACTGGAAATACTAACTGTGTATCTGTCACACACTTCCCACACTAAGGGTGAAAAAGGATGGTTAAAGGAATAGTAACAACATACGGGTCTTCAGAAGTGCCTCATGCAGGACACAAATATAGTGCCTCTATGTAAGATCACTCCAGGGAGAGTTTTTCAGCCTCCCTTTTTCTCTGGTTTCCTTCTGCCCAGTTCTTCAAAGGGGAAGGTGCTGATGGTGTTTCAGAGTGATTAGTGAATAGGGCTATACTGTGGGCACAGGCAACGTTTCATCTTACTCTCTAGCTATATATCAACATTTATAAATAGATCATCTTGATACCTGTCATGGTTTGAGCGTGTTTTGAGGTTGTTTTTGTTCAAGGTTTTTTCCAGCCAGGTGGAGGAGGGGAGGCCGGGAGGAAGGAGAGACAGGACACCTGACCCAGGCTAGCCCATGAGGTATTCCATACCATAGCACGTGATGCCCAGGATGGATACTGGGAAAGAGAAAGCTGGAGAGGTGGAGCTCTGGAGGAAAATGGAGGAGAGAGCACACGGTGCTCGGCCGGGCAGGGTGGAGTGAGTTATGGGTCGGTGGCTGGTGGGGTGTTGTATTCTTTTCACTTGCTGTTTGCAGTATCATGATTATTTGTAGTAGTAAATGGCAGTAGGGGTTTTGTGTTATGCCTTAGCTATTAAACCGTTCTTATCTCAATCCGTGGGGGCTACATTCTTTGGATTTTCCTTCCTAACTCTCCGGGAGTAGGGGGACTTGGTTTAAACCACGACAATACCTTTTCAAGACAGCCAGTGTTGTGGTGATTTTATTTGATTTGTGCTTCTTCAGAAAGGATAATGATGACAAATGTTTCAATTACCTATTGCCAGTGCTTTGGGAAAGGAAGAAGTCTGTAATTGCAATTAGCTCCTGTAGACAGCAGAACTTTAACTAAAACAAGGTGTGCTTTAGTGTTAACTGTTTCCTTTGCCGAAATCGCCACTCCCTGCAGTCTGACTTTTCTGTGGGTAAGAAGATGCTGAATGTTGGGCAGAGAATTTGGCCCAGGTGGGCACAATATCTGGACAATGGGTGACGGCACCACAGAAGTTACATAGGTTTGAACCATGAAGCTTACTTTGAACCATGAGCTTGTTCTCCAGACTGCAGTTTGTCTGAATGAAAGTCTGATTTTCCAGTTTGTTGGTTCTGTCCTTGATCTTCCCGAGGTCGTTCCTATCAGACAAAATCCTTGGCTGACTTCTTCAAGCCTGCTGCCTCACTCACTGCTAATGCTGTCGTCTTCCTTTTTCCCCCCTTCACTGGGGGACACACAACTCTCTCCAGCTTCCAGACTGACTTGGGAAAAATTCCCCAAGTCTTTTATCACTTCACAAGATGGTTCATTTTTCCAGGGAAAGATCACTCATTGCTATCCTACTTCAGTTAATTTTTTTCCCAGTGTGTTGCTTTTGGCCCCAGTCAGTCAGAATAGCAGAGAGAGCTCTTCACTCCAGCACTTTCTATTTATGTCTAGGTCTAATAGTGATGTGTAAATGAAATATTTGCTGATTTTTGAGTTATTCATATTTTCTGTGAGATTTCTGAGATCAACCTCCCTTTCATAAAGGGAGTGGAGGGGAAACTTCCTCTTTCTCTGTGATGTGGAATCTCCTTGTTCTACCAAGAGGCTCCTTGTTCCACCTTTTCCCTGTGTGTTGCTGTCAAAGCATTCCTGTGGGATCTGGGCAGAGTTAGTGTTACAGTGTGGTTTATTCCTTTACTCTTGGTTGACAAGCCTTAACTTGGATTTGATGAGAAGTCCAGTACAGTTTGTGGCTGTTCAGATGCAGGTGGCAGTGGTGTCAGGTGCCTGCAGGAAAGAAATCCTCTGCTTTGTTGGAGCAGCCGGTAAAACTATGGTATGACCACCTGCGTTGTGGCCTTGACAGGATTCTTAGCTGTATGTTGATTTGAGCCTGATTGCTGGAACTGTGATCAGACTTGTTTCTTTTTTGTATTCTGCCTTTTTGAGAAGAAAGTGCAGTTTGCCGACTGTGTTTGTAGAGGAGGGGAGAAATGTTTCTAATGCTAATTTGTCTGTGTTTCATTATTGTAGACAGAGAGGTAAATGGATAGTTTTGTTTTGCCTGCCTACTTTTTTTCCTTGTTCGTTTTTCTTGTGGGTTTTTGGTTGGTTGTTTTTTGTTTTGCTTATGTTCAAACTTCTAAAGTAGAAGAAAGCTATTGTCCGTTTTCTCTCCCGTTAAATTTACAACTGTTTCTTCAGTCGTGTCATGTTGATGGCTTATGCTTTCTCTCTGGGTAAATGCCAACTGCTGTTCATTACTGTTACTGGGGAACTGAGGCAAAACTGTCAGAAAGACCATAATCCTTCTGGGATGGAATGTGCTTTCTGGGTTTGCTCTTTTCCTCTCTTTCATCCTTTGTGTATTAATGAAGTTCCTTAATTTCAGCTGTTGATGTGTGCCTACCATACATATTTAGTTGCATGCAGTAGGATTTAATACCTCCCTTTTTTGAAAGGTAGCAACATTTAAATATGCTAGATGTCCACCATGTTGCTGTACAGCATGGAAGTTTTAATTCAGTTTCAGTGCTGGGCATTCTGACTTTCACAACCAACACATTGGAGAGAAAGGGTGCAGATACTTTTTCCAGTGGGACTTGAACTAGCATTTTGGTAAGAGAGGTGGCCAGCTATGAAACTTGGTTCCTGACCGTAAGATTTTTGGCAGTGCTGTTTATTCCATTTATTTTAAAGTTGAACTTTAACCTCAGATGAGATGAGGACAATAAATACTTGTTTTCTGTGACAGATATGGGTGTCTTGTCTACAAACTCTGGTGATTTTTTTAATAGCACAGTAGAAGTCTACTGTGTATGGTTGGTTGGGTGGTTTAAGTTGCTCTTGAGAGCCTGTTTCTTTGAAAAACTGCCTAGAGGAGAATACTGAGGGAAGTCTTACTCAGTTTCAGAAACTGATTGCCTTCTGTAAGGGGGTACGTATGTGCTAGCCTTAAAATTGTTAAAATAGCCGGATCTTGGAAGTTTGACCAGCATACAATGTGGAATATGTGGGCCTTGAAGTTAGCCTTCAGGTTTTACTAATGTATGTCCATTTGTCTGTCACGGAGAAGGGGGTGTTAGTATCCACTTTAGTATTAAAGAAAGAAGCTGCTGCTAGTTCAATAGATGATTGGTTTATGTGTCTGTGTGTGGGCATTGGACTTGCATATTGGTAATTTTGGAGTTACTTGCTTGCATCCTGTATGATTGACAGGGACTGGAATGGAGAATTATGCATTAATATGCTTTCAAATGCAGGCATGTGGTTGGAGATAAAAGGTTAGCATTAGTGGCTGCTTTCCTGTACAAAGGTGAAAAATGTGTACATGTTTCACTTTCAGTACTCATTTAGAGTTTATTGTAGTTCTGTAATCTTTATTGTTAAATGAAACTGCCTAGTGCTTGGATATTGTTACAAATGTTATGCCTTGTTTATAAGTGCCACTTTTTTCCAGTGGCTTAAAAGTCAGATAATTTTAGTTATTAAAGTTTTGTTTTACCCAAAGTTTCAGTTGCTTTGAGATAGTATTCTGATTACTGTTTGTTCACTTGCAGAGGCAGACTCTGATAACTACATTGCTTATTACAGAAGAGCCACAGTGTACTTAGCCATGGGCAAATCAAAAGCAGCAATTTGTGATTTAAGTAAAGCGGTTGAATTAAGGCAGGACTTCACATCAGTAAGTATTACTGCGATTGAAAGTGTTCAAGCACAAACCCCCCCTGCTTCAAATTTGTTTTTTCAGGTTTTGCTCAACAGAAATATAGTATTACTCATAAGGCTTTTAACAGGGTAAAATAATAGCAGGGGTGTATGTGCTTTAATTTGTAGCTATGCTGAGTACAGTCTAGACAGTTATTCTAACAACTAGTAGTAGATTCATTAAGTTCATGTTCCTCATGGGTTTACGCTGAACATTTCTCTTGCTTGTGGTTATTCAATTATTTATTCTGATTTCTTAAATCTGTTATAATCAAGTAACTGGTGTAAGGTAAACATTAACTTGTGCTTTGTGCAACTCTTCAGATGAATTCTTTACATGAGTTTCAGCTGCTCATAAAAACTATGGCTGCTTTTTCTCCATCAGTTCTGGTGCAGTGATCCTTTACCATCAAAGAGGCTTTTTAAGAATGCCAAATCAAGAAGATGAGGAACGGGTGTTGTGATCTGTTTCAGCTTGTTAGCTGTAGTAAAATTCAACTTTCTTTTTCTTGATAAAGGAAGCTGAAGTTTATGTTCATAATTTGCTGAATTCCAGTTTGTACATAAAAAGAAATGGTTTTATTTCAGGCGAGATTACAGAGAGGACACTTACTGCTCAAGCAAGGAAAATTTGATGAAGCAGAGGATGACTTTAAAAATGTGGTAAGTTGGAAGCCTAAGTTGAATGACATCATTGCTTTTAAGGTTGGATTCTGAGTCTGAGGAGTTCCCCATATTTCATGTGTGACGTGACATTGACAATACTTTTCCTCCGTGATCAGAAAGTGCTCAGAGTTTCCATACAAACACAGTTGGATGTTACCCACCTAAAGCTCACTTGGGTTGTTTTGTTTTTTTCTTTTTAATGTTCATGGGTATGTGTACATTTCAGCCTTACATTGCGAAAATAAACTCATCTAGAACAAAATTCCTCAGAGAAAATGTGAAACCCTATTCCTTCTCTGCACAAAATTTCTGTAAGCATGAGAATAAGTAAGATTCATTCTTATTCTTACCCTTCAAGAGTTGCTAGTTGAACAGCTTGCATATTCCTTATGCCAAAACAAATAGAATTTGAAAGTGTAATTGCAAATGCGGGAGAGTATTCAGCTCTGATTAACAGAGGACATAGTTGCTGCTGTAGCAATTACATGATGTCGGTGTTGAATCTGAGTGTGTATGCATCTCTTTGCTGTTACTGTTTCTTGAAGTATAGCTTAATGCTATGTAATGGAAATGCTACGGTCACTTGTCAGGGAACTTGCCGTTTTCCAAACCAACTGCAAAAATTTAAGATTACTGCCTTTAGTCTTTGGTATTTTTTCTTGTAAATGAGAGGGGAGGAAAGAAGGTGTGAGTCTGTTAGGGATTGAGTAGCTCTTGAAGTGATCTCAAGACTTACACCCAGACTCTACTTTTTGCTAACAAAAATGGTAGGGGCAATACTAGCCATTAGAAAGCTTTGGCTCATGTTGTGATTCACTGGTCAAGGAGCCGAAAAGAATAAGTTGTACCTTGAAACTTCTTTCTGCTACTGTTGCAGATACAATGCAAAGAAATACCAGTGGGATCTTAAAAGCTTTTAGGCTAAAATGTAGTTGTGGACTTCAATACCTGAAACTGTGTATTTTACATGTGGTACTGAGTGTGAAGAAGGATGGAATGAAAGCATAGCCAGATGACATAAATACTGCCCAGTGGCCTTCTGGGCAAAAGTAGTGCTTGTGTTTCTCAGATTAGAAGTAGCAGCAATGTACTCAAGTTCTTTCCTTCTCAAGGCCTTTTCTTGGATGCAAAGGCCTCCTCAGGTGTTTTAGGGTTAAAAACAAGGTTCCTGGGAGAAAAAAGGGCTTATACAAATGCAAACATTGCATGCCCTTTTTCGTCTTCTTGGCCGGGTAAGTATCTGAGAGAAGGAGAAGGGAAAGAAACCCAGAGATGGAGAGAGGGATAAAAGGGAAAGGGATTTATCCAAATACAGAGACTGGCCAGGTATGCATTTGACGCTTTATTTCTGTATAGAAATGGTAAAGAAAGTTCAGAAAGGCATAATACATATGAAGCAACGCTGAGAACTGCAGGCAGTCTGCACGATATATTCCAGCAAATGCAAAAGGGAATAAGCACGTGTCAGTCGCTCACCCCTATTACCAACAAATCACTCTGTTGGTACCCAGTTTGAGACAGCTTTGTTTGCAGATGCCTCGGACACCTGCTAACATTTCCCAGTGTTTCCCCCATCAGAGTGCAGAGGGATCTGAGGGATTTTGTCGTTTTTTTTATTTTTCATTTATTTCCCCCAAAATAGGATTTAAGGGGGTGTTTGTTTGGGGTTTTTTCTTTTCTTTTTTTTTTTTTTTTAGGGGGGATGGGGTGGGGGATGGAGGGTGTTGTTTGATTTTGTGTTGCTTTGTTTTGGTTCTTTTCTCAGTTTTGTTTCCTTGTTGTTTCTTTTGTTTCTTTTTCATCATCTCTCTCCCCACCACCATCAGTTGTCAATGAAAACACAGTGGTGCCATTCAGTGTTCCTTTCTGCTGCCTGCCTGCATTTTCTTTTAGAAGCAAGTTTCTCTTTACTTCTGGGCCTTAACAGGTGTCTAGGGTATGCAGCTGTATTCCAACAGCAGGCAGTACTCTCCTGGAGCTTATCTGAATCTTTTTCAAGGTTGTAGCAGGAGTTCTTCTGCATGCATAAATACCTTTCTGTCATTTCGTTCCTAATCCAAAGACTCTCTCAGTAGACTTTCTTTTCTGTTTTCCATTCTGCAGGATATGGCAATAAACATAGTAACCAGCGTAGTAACAAAGATAGTAAGAAACATGGTAGTGAACATCTGAAGCCCAGAGGCCAGCTCCCCACTTGTGGAGATGCTCCAATGGTCGTGCATTGGTGGGCAGAGCTGAAGAGTGAGCCAGCAAGGCCTCCTGCAAGGGCTGGGATGGGTCTGAGGGCGCTGCTCTGGCTCCGGGGTGATGTGATGGAACCTTCTATCCAGAGCAGAAGGACACGGTGGTTCTGTCCTTGGCGCTGCCGAGGTGGTGCTGGGGCCGCAAGGTGGAACTCAAAGCCCAGGCAGCAGAATGCGTGCGGGACCCGAAGCAGTAGATGGGCACCTACAAGGGCAGAGTCAGAAAGCGCTGATGAAGCCATGAGGGCAGGAGCAGGCGGGACGTGGCTCCTGGGTTGTTCAGAGCTATGCTGTAAAAAGGGTCATTGTTAGCACAGGACAGAGGCTCCTTACTGGTTCCTTACTGGCAACTACAGTGTTGCTTTGGTCCCTTCTCAGTACATGTAATAGCCCAAGATCACGGGAAGTTGACAGAGATGTGCAGTGCCCCCTTGCCAGGCAGCAGGGCTCAGCAGGGAGCCCTTGGAAACTGGGATATGGTCCTTTCCAAAACCCAAGCAGCAGCATCTCTTGCTCTGCCATCCTAAAATCACAGGTTGGCAGGCAATGCTAGGGTAGCATGTTTCTCCTGACATACATGTTCCCCCGAGGCAGGACCATCCTGTGCACCTCAGGAACGTTTCCTATACCCAGAGCTTGGCAAAAGATGGAGCACAGGCTCTGCTACATACCTGGGTGCTTTGTTCTTCCGCTGCTTGAATTTCTTCAGCTGCCCATCCCTGAGAGCTCGGTTCTGCTCTTCTTCCTGCACGGTGTCCCGTCGCTGCCCTCTTCCCAGCTCGCTCTTCTCTTCCTGGTGTTCCAAGAAGAGCCTGGGAACCTTTCCATTCAACAGTATTGTTAGACAGGTGAAGCCACGATGACCTTGAACCAAGCAAAGCCAGGCAGTTTTACCTGTTCTCCCCGGAAAAGCTCCTCTGCTGTTCACTCTCGGGAGCGATGGGAGGCAGCTGCAATGCAAATGTGTAGGTTAGCAGGGGGCAAGGACCTCCCTGCACAATTGCTACCCTGTCTCTAAAAGGCACATCCCTTGCATGGGTTTGCTCAGCTCAGCTGAGCCAGCTGTGGTGGGATCACCTCACAAAGCAGGATGGCCAACCTGCATCAGCCTGGCTCTGCACTTTGCAGAGCTGCAGGCTGGTGGATGAGCGTGCTTGTCCCTGTGGTGGCAGCACCCCACCTTCTGAGAGGGGAGCCTTTTGTTGTCCCACTGCTCGTGCACTTCACTTACCTCTGCTGTTTCCAGCTGTGGCTGTGGTGCTGGTGCCTCCTCAGCCCCCGTCACTGGCCAGCCCGGCCACCTGCTCCCTGAGGAGTTCCTCGTGGTGCTCAATGAGGAACTGGACGAGCTGGGTCACCTGCACACAGCAAATGACTGGTTTCAGCAAGGGGGTGATGAGGGCTCAAACAGCCTTTCCCAGCCTGACCCACATTTCTGTGCAGGAAGATGCAGCCGTGGGGCTGCTGTTCCCGGCTGCTGATGGGAAGGAGGCAGCCAGGACCCTGTGAGCAGCAAAGCTGGGCTGGGCTGGGGACGCTGTAGGCGGGTGGTGAACACAGCGTACCTTCCCTGTCTCCTGAGCCAGGACATCCAGGGGCACCTCCTGGGGTGGGCTCAGGAGGTTTGGGGCCAGGCAGATGGCCAGGTTCCCAGCCGTCATCTTTGTGCTGGCCACGTTGTCGCTAATGCTGCTGAGCAGCACCAGCAGCTGCCGCAGCAGGAGCAGGTTGGCCACTGGTAGCCTGCTGGCCACCCTGAGGGAACAGGAGCACAGCGTTAATGAAGTGGGTGTTGACAACACAGGTCTCCCAGGCTGATCTCACCCAAGGCCACTGCCTGCTCTACAGCAGAGGGACTGCCTTTGCTGAGATAGGACCACCTCCCTGCCTCCCTGTCCTTCTGAAAAGGGCCCTTGTTGGAGCAAGCCCCAACAGCTGTGGAAGTGCTTCCCAGAGACAAAAGCTTTTTGGTGCCTCTCTATATCCCCAGATCTAAACCGCACAGCAGCAGAATGTGGCTTGCAGGAGCCATGGCTATTTCAGGCA